>NC_092715.1:265379861-265529861 GCF_047496885.1 Scyliorhinus torazame | reverse complement strand
TCTACCACTGTAACGCTGTAGTTACAAATTTACAAATAATGATGGGATTCCCCTTTGAAAGTGGCCATGGAATGAAGTGATGGGAATAATTGGGCAGGAACTCAAATGCTCTACGACCTTTCTGTTACTTCCAATGCCAAACATTGAAATTAGTAGTTAAATGGATTTATTTTTGCAAATTTATTTTGCGGGGATTGAACCCACGCTGCTGGCAATGGTCTGCATTACAAGCCAGCTGTTTAGCCCACGGTGCCAAACCAGCCCCTAGTTTCTCCCTGGCTGTGGATTCTGGACCCACTGGGTCACCGTCTCCGAAAAGGCCATTTTGGACTGAGATGAAGAGAACTTTGCTTCTCTCAAAAGTGTTTGTGCATCTTTGGGATTCTCTGCCACGGGCAGCGAATGTATCCGAAACTGAGGTTGGTAGGTTTTGAGGGATGTGGGGGGTGGTGGAGCTGTGATACAAGGTCAGCCATTATTTTAGTGAAGGGCCAATGATCTACTCCAGTTCCTGATTATGATTCAGCCGAAATGCACAGATGGTAATCCAGGCTCAATGGCCGATGATACAATGATGGCACTAAACTCGTCAATTGTCACACTCTCTCCAACAGGTGGTGAAACGGGGTCGTAAAGTACCAGCTCGGCAACCGGTGATCGAACCTGACAGCCATTACTTTGACACAGCGGACGACTACGACCGGAGAAGCGAACACAGTCTTCAGAGCGATAAGAGTGATGGGCCCAGAGGGCATAGCAACAGCCGCGACTGGAGTCCCGACAGAGACTACGGCCGGGGTGGCGAGCGCGGCAGGAGCTACGACAGAGCCCAGAGCAGGGATCGTAGCTACAGTCGGGATCACAGCCGGGAGAGAATATACGACGAGGACCGTGGCTACCAGCACGACGATCGGGGGCAGGGCTACAACGAGGATCGGGGCTACGAGCATGCCAGTCGGGGGCGGGGGCGAGCATACGATGACCGAAGTTATGATCGAGCTTACGACCACTACCGAGAGCCAGCCAGAGCTCCGAGCCGGGACCGGCTGAAATCCCGGAGCCCATCGCCTGAATCCTCCTCGTATTCTTATGACCGTGGGCTGCCCAAGCCGTACAAAGTCATGCTCGTAAAGAGCAGACCTAACGAAGGTGAGGAAAAGCCCACTTTCAATTTGTCTACATCTCTTGAGCAAAATCTATATTTCAACAGAGTCTTTGGCAAGGAATTTTGAAGCAATGGGTTCTCCCGCTGGGTAACCGATTGTAGACCCGTTCACAAAATTCCCCAGATAATGCAGCATAATTGCCACTAGCGAAGGTACAGATTTGCCGTGATTTATTTGGTGCTGAATGGCCTCATCCTGTTACATAGAAACATAGAAAATAGAAGCAGGAGGAGGCCATTCGGCCCTTCGAGCCTGCTCCGCCATTCATTATGATCATGGCTGATCATCAAGTTCAATACCCTGATCCTGCCCCCCCCCCCCCCCCCCCCCCCCTCCAATACCCCTCGATCCCTTTAGCCCCAAGAGCTACATCGAATACCTTCTGGAAATTACACAACATTTTGGCCTCAACTACTTTCTGTGGTCGTGAATTCCACAGATTCACCGCTCTCTGGGTGGAGAAATTTCTCCTCACCTCAGTCCTAAAAGGTTTGCCCCTTATCCTCAAACTATGACTCCTAGTTCCTGGGCGAGGCGGTGACATAGTTGGTATTGTCAATGGACTCGTTATCCAGGGACCCAGAGTTCGAACCCCACCACTCCAGATGGTGAAATTTGAATTCAACAAAAAATAATCTGGAATGATGACCGTGAAAACATTGTGATTGTCGTAAAAACCCCATCTGGTTCACTAATGTCCTTTAGGGAAGGACATCTGCCGTCCTTACCTGGTCTGGCCTACACGTGACTCCAGACCCACAGCAATGTGATTGATTCCTAACTGTCCCCTCGAGGGAAATTAGGGATGGACAATAAATGCTGGCCCAGCCTGCCAGGTCCATGTCCCATGAATATTCTGAATCTGTCCTGTAAGTTACTATGAGATCCCCTCTCTCTTCTAAACTCCTCCTATTATGAATATAATCCTAACCATATGACATTTCCTCATATGACAGTCCCGCCAGGAATCCGCCTGGTAAACCTTCGCTGCACTCCCTCCAAAGCAAGAACACCTCAGATATGGACAGCAAAACTGCACACACTGCCCACCAATGCCCTATACAATTGCATCCTTTGTTCTATACATAAAACATCTCTATTTTGTACTCTCATCCTCTCGCTACGAAGGCCAACATACTATTTGCCTTCTTTACTGCCTGCTGTACCTTCACGCTGACTTTCAGCGAGTGATGCACGAGGACACTAAGGTCTCGGTGAGTATCCACCTCTCTCAATTTGCACCCATTCAAATAATAATCTGCCTTCCTATTTTTGCTACCGAAGTTGTTAACCTCCCATTTATCCACAAATTTACTGCATCTGCCATGCATGTACCCACTCACTCAGCCTGTCCCAATCCAGCTGAAGCATCTCTGTATCCTCCTCACAGCTCACCCTCCCACCCAACTTGGTAACGCTGCAGATTTGGAGGTAATACATTTATGCCCCTCGTCCAAATCATTAATGTATATTTTTATAAATTTAGAGTGCCCAATTATTTTTGTCCAATTAAGGGGCAATTTAGCGTGGCCAATCCACCATCTTTGGGTTGTGGGGGGTGAAACCCACGCAGACACGGAGCGAATGTGCAAACTCCACACAGATAGTGACCCAGAGCCGGGATTGAACCTGGGACCTCGGCGCCTGAGGCAGCAGTGCTAACCATTGCGCCAACGTGCTCCCCGAAATCATTAATATATAATGTGAACCGTTCGCGTCCGAGCACAGACCCCTGCGGTACCCACTAGTCACTGCCTGTCAATTGGAAAAAGACCCATTTATTCCAACTTTTTGCTTCCTGTCTGCTAACCAGCTTCCTATCCATCTGAAGACACTACCCACAATCCCATGCGCTTTAACTTTATATGGTAATCTGCTATGTGAGACCTTGTCAAAAGCCTTCTGAAAGTCTAAATAAACCACATCCACTGGTTCGCTCTGGTCAACTTTACTAGTTACATCTTCAAAGAATCCTAGATTTGTCAAGTATGATTTTCCTTTTGTAAATCCAAGCTGACTTTGTCTGATTACACCACTGCTTTCCAAATACTGTGCTATGAAATCCTTGATAATGGACTCTAGCAACTTTCTAATACCAACGTTGGGCTCGCTGGTCTATAGTTCCCGGTTTTCTCTCTACCTCCCATTTTGAATAGCGGGGTTACATTCGCTACCCTCCAATCTATAGGAACCATTCCAGCGTCCAAAGAATTGTGCAAAATGACCACCAATGGATCTACTATTTCTCGTTCCGGGGGTGAGCACACCTTTTTTGTGATGATATCTAAGTGAGACATGCCAGTTGTACAGATTGTGCCTACTAAAGTTATCAAGTCACCGATGTGATACTTAGAACATAGAACATAGAACAATACAGTGCAGTACAGGCCCTTCGGCCCACGATGTTGCACCGAAACAAAAGCCATCTAACCTACACTATGCCATTATCATCCATATGTTTATCCAATAAACCTTTAAATGCCCTCAATGTTGGCGAGTTCACTACTGTAGCAGGTAGGGCATTCCACGGCTGAATTTAATATTTCAATTGTTCATGGCTTCTCCTGCCAATCGCAAAGTACCCTTGAAGGTGGTGGTAAGCTGCCTTCTTAAACCGTTGAAAGTTTGGCAGTTTACCACAGCTGAGAACCGAGAGTTGCATGACAGAGATCAGACCAGGCAAGAATGACCGAGTTCTTTCCCTGAAGGACATCAGTGAAGCGGATGGGTTTTCACGACAATCTGCTAGTTCTGTGACCCCAGTTGCCGACGTTACTCCAGATTTAATTAAGGGAATTAAGTTCCCCAGCTGCCATGATGGGATTTGAACCCATTTCTCCAGATCACCAGTCCAAGCCTCTTGAGCTATTACTCCCAGAACAAAATTCCACCTGACCGACCCCGACCTTTTTTTGAGTGCAATCCCAACATGTTTGTGATGGAAAACTTGTACAAGAGCAGCTATGGGATTTACTGCTCACTGCTGCGACAAGTGGAAACATTTGGACAGTTGTGTTGTGCTACATTTAACACATTTTTAATAATCCTTCAATTTCTCAATAGACTGTAGAAGTATAGAGGGTTTTTTAAAACTCCAGCACCAGTCTTAATTTTCTGCTTTCTACCTTGCTCTTTGCAAGCTTCAATATCGAACCAAACAACTTTTGAACTTTAGCTTGGTAAAGCCTAATTATTCCTTGAATTAGCGTCGCCAACTGTGATTAAATGTATTCATGGAGGTTTCATCATCTGATTTGCCAGCCGTTAGTCACCCATCCTTGTGACAGTCTTTCTACATCAATTGGAATGCTGGATGACTCATTCTCCTTCTTGACTGTTGGCCATTTTCCATCATTTTTACTTCTGGTAAAATGAAATGGTCTCGAGGCGGCACGGTGGCACAGTGCTTAGCACTACTGCTTCACGGTGCCGAGGACCCGGGTTCGAATCCCGGCCCCGGGTCACTGTCCGTGTGGAGTTTGCGCATTCTCTCCGTGTCTGCGTGGGTCTCACCCCCCACAACCCAAAAAGATGTGCGGGGTAGGTGGATTGGCCGCGCTAAAATTGCCCCTTAATTGGGAATAAAAAAGAATTGGGTACTCCAAATTTATTTTTTTTATAAAAGTGAAATGGTCCAAGAAAATGACTGATCAATGTTGTTTTTTAAAAAATGTACCGATGTTTGTTTATTTTTCTCTCCCGTGAGACACCGAGGTACCTGGATAAATACTTTCAGGTCCATGGGGGAGAGAGAGAGCAGGGGGTGAGGCTAATTGTATAGAGGCAGCACGAACAATGACCCTACTGCCTCATTCTGTGGCATCACCTCCTATGGTTCTATATACCCGGTGCTTCCCACCACTGCTAAATTATCAAAGTCTTTCCAAGAACAGGTAGCGAGGAAACCGTTTCCACTGGCAGGAGGAGGTCGCTAATAGGGAAGCTTCGAAGACAATGAGTCAGAAGGAGAGATCGGAATTTGTCTTTTTTTGTTAAACTCAGTCGAGTTGTTGTGGCCTGGGAGGCCTTGCCTGAAAGGGCAGTGGAACCAGCGGCCGTTGTGGCTCCTGGAGGTGGGGCTGTTGGCGGACGAGGAGGTGAGCGAGCGGGTCCGAGGAAGTATAGAGAGGTACTTGGAGACCAACGACAACGGGGAGGTCCAAGTGGGGATGGTCTGGGAGGCGCTGAAGGCGGTGGTGAGGGGAGAGCTGATCTCCATTAGGGCCCACAAGGAGCAGAGGGAGCGGGGGGAGAGGGAGAGGCTGGTGGGGGAGATGGTGAGGGTAGACAGGAGGTACGCGGAGGAGCCCGAGGAAGGATTGTTGAGGAAGAGGCGCAGCCTCCAGGCCGAATTCGACCTGGTGACCACCAGGAAGGCGGAGGTGCAGTGGAGGAAGGCCCAGGGGGCGATTTAAGAGTATGGGGAAAAGGCAAGCCAGATGCTGGCGCATCAGCTTCGGAAGCGGGACGCAGCTAGGGAGATCGGGGGAGTTAAGGACAGGGGAGAGAGCGTGGTGCGGAGTGGGGTTGGCATCAATGGAGTCTTCAGGGACTTCTATGAGGAATTGTACCAATCCGAGCCCCCACGGGAGGAGGGAGGGCTGGGCCACTTCCTGGACCAATTGATGTTTCCGAAGGTGGAGGAGGGACTGGTAGCGGGATTGGGTGCCCCGATTGGGCTGGAGGAGCTGGCCAAAGGGATAGGGAGCATGCAGGCGGGGAAGGCACCGGGGCCGGACGGTTTCCCGGTCGAATTCTATAAAAAATATATGGACCTGTTGGGCCCGTTGCTAGTTTGGACCTTCAATGAGGCAAGGGAGGCGGGGGGGGGGGCTTTGCCCCCGACGATGTCCCGGGCACTGATCTCCTTGATCCTGAAGCGGGACAAGGATCCCCTGCAATGTGGGTCTTACAGGCCAATTTTGTTGCTAAACGTCGATGCCAAGGTGCTGGCGAACGTCTTAGCCACGAGGATTGAGGATTGTGTGCCGCAGATCATCCACGAAGACCAGACGGGGTTCGTGAAGGGGACGCAGTTGAACGCAAATGTGCGGAGGCTTTTGAATGTTATCATGATGCCGGCGAGGGAGGGGGAGGCAGAGATAGTGGTGGCGATGGACGCTGAGAAAGCCTTCGATAGCGTAGAGTGGGGGTTCCTGTGGGAGGTGCTGAAGAGGTTTGGGGAGGGGTTTGTCAGGTGGGTTAGGCTGTTGTATGAGGTCCCGATGGCGAGTGTGGCCACAAACAGGAGGAGGTCCAAGTATTTTCGGTTGCACCGAGGGACGAGGCAGGGGTGTCCCTTATCCCCCCTGCTCTTCGCACTGGCGATTGAACCCCTGGCTATGGCACTGAGAGAGTCAAGGAACTGGAAGGGGTTGGTGCGGGGTGGGGAGGAGCATAGGGTGTCGCTATATGCGGACGACTTGCTGCTATATGTGGCGGACCCGGTGGGAGGAATGCCGGAGGTAATGAGGTCCTTAGGGAATTCGAGGATTTCTCTGGGTACAAGTTCAATATGAGGAAGAGCGAGCTGTTCGTGGTTCACCCAGGGGACCAGGAGAGGGGGATTGGTGAGCTCCCATTAAAAAGGACGGAGAGGAGCTTCAGGTATTTGGGAGTCCAGGGGCCAGGAGCTGGGGGGCCCTGCATAGGCTTAACTTTACAAGGCTGGTGGAGCAAATGGAGGAGGAGTTCAAGAGGTGGGAGGCGTTGCCGCTGTCCCTGGCGGGTAGGGTGCAGTCAATCAAAATGACGGTGCTCCCAAGGTTTTAGTTACTGTTCCAGTGCCTCCCCGTGTTTATCCCGAAGGCCTTTTTAGGCGGGTCAATAGGAGTATAATGGGGTTTGTGTGGGCGTGAGGGACTCCGAGGGTGAGAAGGGTGTTCCTGGAGCGGAGTCGAGATTTGGGGGGAGCTGGCGCTGCCCAACCTCTGTGGGTACTACTGGGCCGTCAATGCGACGATGGTGCGCAAGTGGGTGATCGAGGGGGTGGGGGCTGCATGGAAGAGGCTGGAGACGGCGTCTTGTGTGGGTACGAGTCTGGGGTGCTGGCAACGGCGCCGTTGCCGCTCCCTCCAAGGAGGTATACCACGAGCCCGGTGGTGGCGGCTGCTCTCAAAATCTGGGGGCAGTGGAGGCGGCACAGGGGGGAAGCTGGGGCCTCGGTGTGGATCCCAATACGGGGGAACCACCGGTTTGCCCCAGGAAGAACAGCTGGAGGGTTTTCGGGGTGGCACAGGGCAGGGATACGAAAGTTGGGGGACCTGTTTGTGGACGGGAAGTTTGCGAGCCTGGGTGAGCTGGAGGAGAAGTATGGGCTCCCCCCCCCCCCCCCCCCGGAACACCTTCAGGTAGTTACAGGTAAGGGCATGTGGCAGGTGGTGGAATTCCCGCGGCTGCTGCCACACACAGTACAGGACAGGGTGCTCTCGGGGGGGGGGGGGGGGGGGTGTCGGAAACTTACCAGGTGATGCAGGAGGAGGCCTCGGTGGTGGAGTTGAAAGGTAAGTGGGAGGAGGAGTTGGGAGAGGAAATTGAGGAAGGGATGTGGGCAGATGCCCTGGGGAGGGTGAACTCTTCCTCTTTGTGCCCGAGGCTCAGCCTCATCCAGTTTAAGGTGCTGCACAGGGCACACATGACCGGGACAAGGATGAGCCATTTTTTTTGGGGGTGAGGACAGGTGTGTTAGGTGCTCAGGGAGCCCAGCAAATCACACCCATATGTTCTGGGCGTGCCCAGCGCTGGAGGAATTTTGGAAGGGCGTAGCGAGGACGGTGTCGAGGGTGGTCGGATCCAGGGTCAGACCGGGCTGGGGGCTCGCAATATTTGGGGTGGCAGAGGAGCCGGGAGTGCAGGAGGTGAAAGAGGCCGGAATTCTGGCCTTTGCGTCCCTGGTAGCCCGGCGAAGGATTCTTCTTCAGTGGAAGGATGCGAGGCCCCCAAGCGTGGAATCCTGGATCAGCGATAGGGCGGGGTTTATTAAGTTGGAGAGGGTGAAATTCGCCTTGAGAGGGTCGGTACAAGGGTTCTTTCATCTAACCGTTGTTAGACTTCCTGGCAGAATGGTAGACATTGGTCAATGGCAGCAGCAGCAACCCGGGGGGGGGGGCGGGGGGGGGGGGGGGGCGGTTACTTTACTTTATTTTCACTTTCGTTATTTACACTGGAGGGTCTGAGGGGGTGTATATACCTGTTGTGTTAAGTCGGGGTGTCAATGTTAATTTATTATTTTTGTACAGGGGGAGGGGGGATGGAGGGTTGCTTTTCGAGACTGTTTTGTACTTAACCCTGTAGGATTCCTTTTTCATTTTGTTATTGATATTTTATGAAAACCTTAATAAAAATTATTTGTTCAAAAAAAAGGGCAGTGGAAGCAGTTTCAATAGAGACATTGAAAAGCAAATTGGATAACCACTGGAAGGGGGATTGCACCTGTCTGGGGGGGGTAAAGGGCAGTGGGGAGTGATGGTGGGTTGATTCTCTGAAAGAGGCAGTGCAGGATCGATGAATTAAACCGCACAGGAGGAGGCCAAATGATTCTGGGATGAACTCGATGCCCGTGAATCCCGCCCCCGCCGGCCGCCGAATTCTCCGGCACCGAAAATTCGGCGGGGGTGGGAATCGCACCGCGCCAATCGGCGCCCCACCCCCAACCCCCTGGCGATTCTCCGGTCTGTGATGGGCCGAAGTCCCGCCGCTGTCATACCAGTCCCACCGGCGTGAATCAAACCACCTACCTTACTGGCGGCGCGGGCGGCCTCCGGGGTCCTGAGGGGTGGGCGGGGCGATCTGGCCCCGGGGAGGAGGGGGGGGGGTGCCCCCACGGTGGCCTGACCCCCGATCGGGGCCCACCGATCCACGGGCGGGCCTGTGCCGTGGGGGCACTCTTGTCCTTCCGCCTCAGCCATAGCCTCCGCGATGGCCGATGCGGACGTGACACGCCCCCCACCCCCCCGCGCATGCACGGGGTTGACATCAGCAGCCTCTGACGCTCCCGCACATGCGCGGACTACGCCGGCTGGCACAGTTCCTTCGGCCCCGGCCGGCGTGGCGCCAAAGGCCTTTCCCGCCAGCCGGCGGCACGCCAACCACTCCGGCGCGGGCCTAGCCCCTCAAGGTGAGGGCTTGGCCCCTAATCCGCACCTTTGGGGCGGCCTGACGCCGGAGTGGTTCCCGCCACTCCATCCCACCGGGACCCCCCCCGCCCCACCAGGCAGGGGAGAATCCCGGCCCTGAGGAGAGAGAAACAGAATTTTGCGTCCGTGTGAGTCATATTCGACGGTATCATTGTAGCATGGTAGCACGGTAGCATTGTGGATAGCACAATTGCTTCACAGCTCCAGGGTCCCAGGTTCGATTCCGGCTTGGGTCACTGTCTGTGCGGAGTCTGCACGTTCTCCCCGTGTGTGCGTGGGTTTCCTCCGGGTGCTCCGGTTTCCTCCCACAGTCCAAAGATGTGCAGGTTAGGTGGATTGGCCATGATAAATTGCCCTTAGTGTCCAAAATTGCCCTTAGTGTTGGGTGGGGTTACTGGGTTATGGGGATAGGGTGGAGGTGTTGACCTTGGGTAGGGTGCTCTTTCCAAGAGCCGGTGCAGACTCGATGGGCTGAATGGCCTCCTTCTGCACTGTAATTTCTATGAATCTATGACTCGAAACGTTAGCTCTGTTCTCTCTCAGGATGTTGAGTCTATCCAGCATTTATTTTTTGTTCTTATTTCCGATTTCCAGCGTCCACCGTGTTTTGCATTTTATTTTCATACATGATTTCCTCAGCCACATTGGTGTCCAATTTTCTTTTTAGAAACGCCTGAAGCGCCCAGTGAAGAAATGGAATTGAGGGGTGAATGAGGCATCTGTCCCGGCCATCGCTGTTTAGCGGATGTGTCGGCAAATTGAAAATCTATTTCCTTTTTTTTATAAAATAAAAATTTGCCACCTTCCTTTATTTAAAAAAATAATAATAAATTTAGAGTACCCAACTCATTCTTTTTTTCCAATTTAAGGGGCAATTTAGCGTGGCCAATCCACCTAGCCTGCACATCTGAGTTGTGGGGGCGAGACCCACGCAAACACGGGGAGAATGTGCAAACTCCACACGGACAGTGACCCAGAGCCGGGCTCGAACCTGAGACCTCGGCGCCGTGAGGCAGCAGTGCTAACCCACTGCGCCACCATGCTGCCCTGAAAGTTGCCACCTTCCTGACCTGTGGGTGTGGAGTCTTGTCGGTGTGTGGGGAGCCTGGGGGGGGCTGGCGGCTTTCCCGCTCCTCTTCCAGAGTGGCATGCTTCCAATGTGGGCCGTTGGTGTTTCGCACCGCTGTTCAATCATTGTGGGTAGAAATAGCTCCACCACACCTTGACCAAAGTGACCAGTTGCTCGTGGATCAACTGGGGTCACTTAACCCGCAGTAGGCGACGGGCAACTATGAGCTGAACGTTCCGGCCCTTCCCGCCAGCAGGTACTGCCGTTGGAAAATCCTGCCCTGTGACTGATCTTCTCAGCTGCTATGGTCTGGGGGAGGAAGGTGGGGGTGGTAGGGTGGGAAAACCAATTATTGCAAACCTAACCTCTTCCCCAGCCAAGGTCACCATGTTTGCTTCATATATCAATTCTGTGCACATTTTAATGTTATCGTTTGTAAATTATATTTGTCCAGTAATGTGTACTTCGATATGGTTCTTCCAGCTATTTTAGCCAAAGTTTCTTGTAATGGGCGCAAATAAATTAACTTTACTAGCAATCTAAACGTCTTTGTTTTTCTACAATTGCTACGCTGTGTTGTCGGGGGAGGGAGTATGGAAAGAGTTTGATATCACACAACAACTTGCATTTGTATTGCGCATTTAACAATGTCCAAATCCACTTCACAAGAGCATTATTGGTCAAATTTGACAGTGAGCCACTAGAGGAGAGATAGGACCGTTGACTAGAAGCTTGGTCAAAGAGGTTGATTTTAATCAGCATCTTGAAGGACGGAAGCGAGGTGAAGGAAGGTTTCAGAAGGGAGTTGCAGAGCTTGGTGGGTCCTAGGCAACCGACGACATGTCTGCCAATGGCGGTGTGATTAAACCTGAGGGAATATACATAAATGGGGAGGGGTGAACAGCAAGTGGTCATGGTACATGTTGGTACCGACGACAGATTTTTTAAAAAATAGGGGGATCAGGTCTTAAAAGCAGAATATAGGGAGTTAGGAAGGTCTTAAAAGCAGAATATAGGGAGTTAGGAAGAGAGTTGAGAAGTTGTACCTCCAAGGTAGTGATCTCAGGATTACTACTAGTGCCACATGCTAGTCAGAGTAGAAATGTCAGGCTATATCGGATGAATACATAGCTGACTAGATGATGTGAGGGGGGGTTTCAGATTCCTGGGGCATTGGAACCGGTTCTGGGGAGGTGGGACCGATACAAACTGGATGGGTTATACCTGGGCAGTACTGGGACTGAGGGGAGTATTTGCTAGAGTTGTTGGGGAGGGTTTAAACTAAAGTGGCAGGAGGATGAGAACCTGTGCAAGGAGTCCGAGAAGGCGAGAGCCAGGACAAAAACAAAAGACAGAAAGGGGAATAAGAAAAGTGATAGGCAGAGAAACCAAGGGACAGATTCAAACGGCCACAGTGAGAAATATTGGGAGTGAGACGAGGAATGTTCAAAGGACAAGCTTAAAGCCTTTGTGCCTTAACGCACAGAGCATTCTCCGTGGGACTGGTTTAGCACTGGGCTAAAGAGCTGGCTTTTAAAGCAGGCCAGCAGCATGGTTCAATTCCCGTACCAGCCTCGCCAAACAGGCGCCGGAATGTGGCGACTAGGAGCTTTTCACAGTAACTTCATTTGAAGCTTACTTGTGACAATAAGCGATTTTCATTTTCATTTAATTCGCAATAAGCAGATTAACTACTCGTGCAAATAGAGTTAAACGGGTATGATATAATCACGATTACGGAGACATGGCTGCAGGGTGACCAGGGATGGGAACTGAACTTCCAGAGGCATTCAGTATTTAGGAAGGACAGACAAAAAGGAAAAAGCAATGGCGTGGCACTGCTGGTTAAAGAGGAAATTAACACAATAGTGAGAAAGGATATTAGCTCCGACAGTGTGGAACCTGTAATGGTCGAGCTGAGAAACACCAAGGGACTAAAAACATTGGTGAGCGTCGTATATAGACCCTCAAGCTGCAGTGGTGATGTTGGGAATGGCATTAAACAAGAAATTAGACATGCATGCGATAAAGGGATATCTGTAATTATGAGTGATTTAATCTGCATATAGATTGGTCAAATCGAATTAGTAACAATACGATAGAGGAGGAATTCCTGGTGTGTATGCGGGATGGGTTTTCTGGACCAATACGTTGAGGAATTGGAGAACGGGCCATCCTAGACTGGGTATTTTGTAATCAGAACGGAATCATTGGCAATCTAGTTGTGCAAGACCCTTTAGGGATGAGTGATAATAATATGATAGATTTTTTTTATCAAGGTGGAGAGTGAAGTAGTTGATTCTGAGACTAAGGTCCTGAAACATAATAGAGGAAACTGCGATGGTATGAGGCGCGAGTTGGCTCTGATAGATTGGGAAATGCTACTTAAAGGGATCACAGTGGATAGGCAATGGCAAACATTCAAGGAACACATGGGGGAACTGCAAAAATGGTTTATTCCTGTCTGGCGCAAAAGTAAAACAGGAAAGGTGGCCAATCCATGGTTTACAAGGGAAATCAGAGATAGTATTCAATCCAGGGAAGAAGCATACAAATTGGCCAAGAAAAACAACAGGTCAGAGGATTGGGAGCAATTTAGAATTAAGCAAAGAAGGACCAAGGGATTGATTAAGAAGGGGAAAATACAGTACGAGAGGAAGCTTGCAGGAAACAGGAAACTGACTGTAAATGTACGGGGGGGAGAAAAAGATTGGTGAAGACCAATCGTAGGTCCCTTACAGTCAGAAACCGGAGAATGTATAATAGGGAAGAAAGAAATGGCTGAGCAACTAAACACATACTTTGGTTCTGCCTTCACAAACGAGGACACAAATCAAATACCAGAAATGTTGGGGAACACAGATTTAGTGAGAGGGAGAAACTGAAGGTGATCAATATTAGTAGAGAAATGGGATTGAAGGCTGATAAATCCCCAGGGCCGAATAATCTACATCCCAGAGTACTTAAAGAAGTGGATCTAGAAATAATGGATTCATTGGTGGTCACCTTCCTGGATTCCATAGACTCTGGAACAGTTCCTGCAGATTGGAGGGTAGCTAATGCCACTCCAACATTCAAAAAGGGAGGTAGAGAGAAAACCGGGAATTATAGGCCAGTCAGCCTGATGTCAGTCGTGGGGAAAATTCTAGAATCCATTGTAAAAGATTTTATGGCAGAGCGCTTGGAAAACAGTGGCAGGATCGGACAGAGTCAGCATGGATTTATGAAGGGGAATTCAGGCTTGGCAAATCGACTGGCGTTCTTTGAGGATGTAACTAGTAGAGTGGACAAGGGGGAGCCAGTGGATATGGTATATTTAGTCTTTCAGAAGGTTTTTGACAAAGTTCTGCATGGAGATTAGTGTGTAAAATTAAAACGCATGGGGTTAGGGGCAGTGTATTGAGATGGATAGAAAACTGGTTGGCAGACGGGAAACAAAGAGTAGGAATTAATAGGTCTTTTTCAAATGGCAGGCAGTGACTAGTGGGATACCGCAGGGATCGGTGCTGGGACCCCAGCTATTCACAATATATATTCATGATTTAGAGGTGCGAACAAAATGCAATGGGTGGGATTTCTCCGACCCTCCGCGCCGGAATCGCACCCGGCAGGGAACAGCAGCTCATGCTGGAAATCAGGCGTGACTGTCGCGTGATTCTCCGCGGTCGACCGGCCGAACTCCTGCCCGTGTGGAGTTGGGACCTGCGGCCGCGGTGGGCGATATCTGACACCCGGGGGGGCCTCAGCGGTGGCCTGGCCCACGATTGGGGGCTGCCGATCGGCGGGCCATCACGATCTGGGAGGGACCTACCTTACTCCGCGTGGGCCCGCTGTGTGGCTCCAGCATGTCGGTGGTGCCCGCGCCATGGTGGGTCGCCGTGTGTATGTGCGGACCCGCGTGCGGCGTGCACGGCTGTGGGGTCTGGCTAGCAGGGCCCCGCCAGCAGCCAGAGCTGGGGGATGCCCGCCGGGGCCCTGCTAGCCCCCTGGAAAACTACACCCCAGACCTTCGAGGAAAACGTCCAGAGTGATTCACACCCGTTTTCCGGCGGGCGTGGGGACTTAGTCCACAGAAGGGAGAATCCCGCCCACTATCTCCAGATTTGCAGGTCACACAAAGTTGGGGTGGGAGGGTGAGCTGTGAGGAGGATGCAGAGGTCCTTCAGTGATGGGAAGGCAGACTATTATCTGAATGGCCATAAATTAGGAGAGGGGAATGTGCAACGAGACCTGGGTGTCCTCGTACACCATTCACTGAAGGTAAGTGCGCAGGTACAGCAGGCAGTAAAGAAGGTAACTGGAATGTTGGCCTTCATTGCGAGAGGATTCGAGTACAGGAACAGGGATGTCTTGCTGTAATTATACAGGGCCTTGGTGAGGCCAAACCTGGAATGTGGTGTGCAGTTTGATCATCTTATCTGAGGAAGGATGTTCTTGCTCTAGAGGGAGCGCAGCAAAGGTTTACCAGACTGATTCCTGGGATGGCGGGACTGACGTAGAAAGAGAAATTGAATCGGTTGGGATTGTACTCGCTGGAGTTCAGGAGAATTAGGGGGCGATCTCATAGAAACCTATAAAATTCTAACATGCCTGGACAGGATTGATGCAGGAAGGACGTTCCCGATGGTGGGTGTGTCCAGAACCAGGGGCCACAGTCTGAGGATACGGGGTAGACTATTTAGGACTGAGATGAAGAGAAATATCTTCACCCAGAGGTGAGCCTGTGGAATTCATAACCACAGGAAGTAGTTGAGGCCAAAACATGGTATGTCTTCAAGAAGCAGTTAGATAGAGCACTTGGGGTAAAGGGTTCAAAGGATATGGGACGAAAGAGAGATTAGGCTATTGAGTTGGATGATCAGCCATGACCATCATGAATGGCGGAACAGGCTCGAAGGGCCGAATGGTCTCCTCCTGCTTCTATTTTTTTATGTTTGAGATAATTGTGGTGAAATAGGTCAAAATATGATCTCAGTTGTTGAGAAGCAGCTGGGCAGACACTTTATTTCCTCTGAGATGGGAAATCAAAGGTAAGTTTAGCTTTGCTACAGTCCCTGATGGTTAAAAGAAGAGTGGCTTTGGGTTCAAAGACTTGG
This sequence comes from Scyliorhinus torazame, assembly GCF_047496885.1. Classification (NCBI taxonomy): domain Eukaryota; kingdom Metazoa; phylum Chordata; class Chondrichthyes; order Carcharhiniformes; family Scyliorhinidae; genus Scyliorhinus; species Scyliorhinus torazame. Next base: position 265,514,395 of record NC_092715.1, on the reverse strand, counting down.
CAGCCTGTCCCAGATCGAGGTGAAGAAGGATTGTGATGAATGTTCACAATAAACCGTGTCAGAAAATCTTTGCGACCCTTAATGCTCGATAAGAAATGTCCTTGAATGAAGCCGCATCAAAGTGGTTTAGTTGCCTTTATTCAGCCTTCTAAATCGTGCACAAATTTCATCCGCTAGAATACGGCCTTCGTTTGGGCAGCCAGATTTTCATTAAGGAGATGACGGGAAGCGGCTTGGCAGCAAAGGATGGAAACTTGGAAGAAGGTGATATCGTCCTGAAGGCAAGTTTAATTTTTAATTCCTTTAATGAATGATTTAATTTACACAGTGCAAAATCTGAATGGTGCAGAATTTAGCAACATAGAAATGGACCATTCAGCCCAACTGGTCCACGCCAATATTTATGCTGCACAGAGGCCTCCTCGCACCCCTCTTCGACCCATCCTATTAACACCGCCTCCAATCCTTCCTCCCTCCCTCATGTTTAGCGAGATTCCTCTTAAAATTATCCATACTAGTTGCCTCAACCACTCCCGTTTGGGACCTCATTGAGAGCCACCACCGCCAACACTTGGCTGTGGCCTGGGATGCAACTAAGCCTTGGTGGGTGTCGAACCGGCAGCAGCCACCACCTCCCGGGGATGTTGCTGTCCAGTAGTCTTGCCAGCCTCTGGCCAGCTGTCCTCAGCAGGCAGAACGTCCGTCACTGGAGTCCTTGATCTTGAGCAAATGCCTGAGTAGCGCTTATCTATCATGCCTCCCTGAAAGGAGGTGACGCTGGGTTCGTCAGCAGCGGGTGAGCCCCCTGTCGCCCCCATTAAATGTCACCCAAAAGGGGCAGCGCGGTGGCCAAGGACCCGCGTTCCATCCCAGCCCCAGGTCACCGACCGTGTGGAGTTTGCACATTCGCCCCGTGTCTGCGTGGGTCTCACCCCCGCAATCCAAAGATATGCAAGTTAGGCCGATTGGCCACGCTAAATTGTCCCTTAATTGGAAAAAAATAATTGGGTACTCTAAATTTATTTTTTTTAAACCCTGAGATTTCTTTTATTCTTTCAGGGGATGTGGGCGTGGCTAAGATGGTCAGCATTTGTTGTCCATCCCCAATTGTCCTTGAACTGAGGGGCCACATTGGTCAAGGTCAGCCACATTGCTGTGGGTCTGGAGTCATATGTAGGCCAGACCAGGTAAGGACGGCAGATTTCCTTCCCTGAAGGACATTAGTGAACCACGTGGCATTTAATTCAAATTTCACCATCTGCCGTAGTGGGATTCGCACCCTGGTTCTGTAGATTACGAGTTCAGCAACAATACCATTATGCCACTATTGAGGCAACTAGAATAGGCTTGCTACCCGTACGAATGGGAAATTGTCTCCTTTTTAGGCTGGAGAGAGTGATTCATTGGCATTGTAGTAATAGTTATCATGTTGTTCGGCAGGCATTTAATTACCAGCCCTATCTTTCTGCAGTGAGTTGGTATTGGACGATGAATGTGCAAATCCAGCAAGTTCTCAAAATTGTGTGATTGATGTAGTTTAACTGTTCCAAAATTATCCAACATTTATCAAATACACCAGCTTCATTTATTTATTTATTTTCTTTTAGATCAATGGCACAGTGACTGAAAACATGTCTCTGGCGGACGCTCGGAAATTGATTGAGAGGTCACGAGGCAAGCTTCAGCTTGTTGTCCAAAGAGACAGCAAACAAACGTTGATCAGCATCCCAGCCATGGACGATAGTGATTCCGATCCTGGAGGTGAGGCGGCTCTATCTGTACAAGTGGCACCAAGTCTCATTCACCCATCGCCCTCCTGCGCTCGCCCATCTGCACTGGCTCCCAGTTCAACAATGCAATGACTTCGAGAATTGCACCTATGGATACTAATCCCGCCTTTCGTCCTTCATAAACCTGAGCTTGTTTCCAAATCTCTGCTGCCCGTGTTCAAACTCTCTCACCAACTCCTGTTCTCGTAAGACGTAGGAGTAGAAGTAGGCCATTCGGCCCATAATCGCAAGAGTAAGGGATCGCCCATTTAAGACAGAAATAAGGAGGAGGGTAGTAAATCTGTGGAATTATTTCTCGCAGAGAGCTGTAGAGGAGTAGAAGTAGACAACTCGGCCCATTGAGTCTGCTCCACCATTCGATGAGGTCATGACTGATTTGATATACTCCTCAACTCCACTTTCCCGCCTCCTTCCTGATTAACAATCCGTCTATCTCAGCCTTGAACACACTTAACGACCCAGCCTCTACAGCTCGCTGCAGGAAATAATTCCACAGATTTACTACCAGCCTCCTCATCTCTGTTTTAAATGGGCGATTCCAAACTCTGAGATTATGCTCTCTGGCCCTAGACTCTCCCAGAAGGGGAAATAGCCTCTCAGCATCTACCCTGTCAAACCCCTGAGAATCCAACATGTCTCAATAAGGTCGCCTCGCATTCTTCTAAACTCAGGCCCAACCCACTCAACCTCTCCTCATAACAAGATCCCTCCATACCCAGGATCAACCCAGTGAACCTTTTCTGGACTGCCCCCAATGCCAGGGGGCCAAAACTGTTCACAGTATTCTAGGGGTGGTCTAACTGGTGCCTTGTATAGTTTTATCAAGATTTCCCTGTTTTTATACATCACTCCCTTTTGAAATAAAGGCCAACATTCCATTTACCATCCCTATTACCTGCTGAACTTGCATGTTAGCTTTTCCTGATTGATGCACGAGGACCCCCAGATCCCTCTGTGCTGCAGCTTTCTGCAGTCTCTCTCCATTTAAATAACATTCAGCTCCTTTATTCTTCCTACCAAAGTTAACGTCACATTTTCCTGCATTATATTCCATCTGCCAAGTCATTTGCCCACTCACCTAACCCGTCTGTATCCCTCTGTAGACTCTCACTTGCCTTCCCACCTATTTTTGTCATCCGCAAACTTGGTAATGGTGCATTCACTTTCCTCATCCAAGTCATTTATATATATATTGTAAATAATTGCGGGCCCAGCATGGATTCCTGTGGCTCTCCACTAGTTACAGGTTGCCATCCTGAAAATGCCTCTCTTATCCCAACCCTCAGTTAACCAATTCTCTATCCATGCTAATGTACCGTCCCCAATACCATGGGCTCCTATCTTATTAAGTAACCTTTTGTGTGCTACCATATCGAACGCTTTTTGCAAATAAGTAAATTCCATCTCCTGGGATCCCTTTATCTATCCTGCTCGAATTCTAATAAGTTTGTCGGGCATGATTTCCCTTCATGAAGCCTTGCTGACTGTGCTTGATTATATTGTATTGCTAAATGCTCTGCTTCTTGCATCCTTTATAATGAACTCTAACATTTTCCAATCACTGAAGATTAGCTAACTGGACTATAGTTTCCTGTGTTTTTTGTCTCCCTCCCTTTTTGAATAAGGATGTTACATCGGCAGTTTTCCAATCCTTCTGGGGTTTTTCCAGAATTTAAGAATTCTTGGAAGATTACCAGTAGTGCATCCACCATCTCTGTAGCTACTTTATTTCATTTCCTAGGATGCAACCCATCAAGTCCAGGGGACGGACATATTGGTCGTTAGCCCCATTACTTGCCCTAGTACTTTTACTCCTAGTGATTGTTATTATATTTATGTCCCCTTGCCTCCTGATGACCATTGATTATATATTTTTGGAATGTTATTAATGTCTTCCACCGTGAAGACTGACACAAAGTATTTGTTTAACTCCTCTGCCATTCTTTGTTATTATTTCACTAGTCTCATTCTCTAAGGGGCCTTTGTTCACTTTGGCCTTTTAAAAAATATATTTAAAGAAACTCTTGCTGTCCATTTTTGGTTTAGCACATTGGGCTAAATCGCTGGCTTTTAAAGCAGACCAAGGCAGGCCAGCAGCACGGTTCGATTCCCGTACCAGCCTCCCCGAACAGGCGCCGGAATGTGGCGACTAGGGGCTTTTCACAGTAACTTCATTGAAGCCTACTCGTGACAATAAGCGATTTTCATTTCATTTTCATTACTTGCTCGTTTGCTCCCATTGTTTATCTCTTCCCTCTTTCTTATTATTTTGGTCATCTTTTGTTGGTTTTTAAAACTTTCCCAATCCTCTGATTTACCACTATTCCGTGCCACATTATTTTTTTTCTCTTTCAGTTGAATACTATCTAAACTTGGTTAACCATGGTTGATTTATCCCCTCCCTAAAATCCTTCTTCCTCTACCATTCCTATGTTTGCTGTCCTTTTTATTTTTTAGATTTGGAGCACCCAATTATTTTTCCAATTAAGGGGCAATTTAGCGTGGCCAATCCACTTACCCTGCACGTCTTTGGATTGTGGGGATGAGACCCACGCAGACACGGGGAGAATGTGCATACTCCACACGGACAGTGACCCGGGGCCGGGATCGAACCCTGGTCCTCGGCGCTGTGAAGCAGCAGTGCTAACCACTGCGCCACCGTGCCGCCTGTGTTTGCTGTGCTATGTTATGGTCCCAGTTGATACAACTAGATGGGAAGATCCCAGAATGAACCCATGGCTCAAAAGACCGTAACTTACTTGCGTTTGTATAAAAAACGTGGAGGAACAGAGTAACAGGACTGCTAATTCGTTTTTTAAAAAAGTTAGTGTACCCAATTTTATTTTCCCAATTAAGGGACAATTCCCAGGGCTTGAAGAATCATTGAATTTACAGTGCAGAAGAAGACCATTCGGCCCATCGAGTCTGCACTGGCCCTTGGAAAGAGCATACCTAAACCCACACCTCCATCCTATCCCCGTAATCCAGTAACTCCACTAACCTAACCTTTTTTAGACACTAAGGGCAATTTAGTCTGGACAATTCACCTAACCTGCACATCTTTGGACTGTGGGAGGAAACCGGAGCACCCGGACGAAACCCGCGCAGACACTGGGAGAACGTGCAGACTCCACACAGACAGTGACCCAAGCCGGGAATCGAACCTGGAGCTGTGAGGCAACTGTGCTAACCACTGTGCTGCCATGCCGCCCAAGAGCAGCGCACAGCTCTGAGTAGAGTCAATAGATACTTACAACCGAACAATTCAAACAGCACAGTAGACTGTCCTAATATCGCTTTGTGGCTTTGCGCCAAACTTTGTTTGATACCAATCTGTGAAACATGTTGGGATTTTTAAAGGTTAAAGGTGCTGGGTTGAGTGTGAGGTTGAAGGTCGAGGCGAAGTCGCTTGCCTTCACATTCGTCCCTGATATCATCTTTGGGAGGGAGGGTGGGGGTGGGGGGGGGGGGGGGGGGGGGGGGCGGGTTCGGATTCGGATTTCTTGCAGTCTCCTTGACATTCTAACTGTGTTCCAAGTGCACGTGTCAACCTGTCACTCTGTATTATTTATCTTTGACCCTTTGTCTATCTTTGATACCCCACCCTTTTCAATTCTCCTTTTAGTTCTGCAGATTGCTGTGGTTGCCATTTCCTACTTCCCCGCTTAATCCAGCTAAAAATATACTGAATCGGAAAGCAGTCCGAAGACGTTCCAGGTCTCCCTTTTCCGCATATTTGTCATTTGGTTGCCTTTTGCCCTGTCTATCGATGCATAATTAGCCGCCTTTTCTTGTCGCTCTCGGTGGTCGTTTGTGGCTTTACTAACTCCAAAGTCGTGTGCAGAAAATAGCCCATCCCTCCCAATTTTCTTTCGACAAATAGGCACGATTCCGTTCAGTTATCAGCTGAAGGGTGATCATTTTCTGTGACGTGGTGAAGCTAACGTTCCAACCATCGATTTTTGGTTGTTTTGAAACCTCTATTCCTGCACATGGATATTTGCCTTAAGTGAACCGTGACGTTGGCTAATGATTTGTGGGCATGGGAATCATAACTTCTTCAAATATTATTTTGAGTGGTGTTCGCCATGTTCCGCCTTTACCTAAATGTAGCAATTCTGGTGATGCAGTGAGAAAAAACAAGCAGCTTTATTGGAACCTATTTTGTGTTGAGTTTTATGGCCAGGCTGACTAAGATGTAGGCGTGAAGAATGAGTCTTTGTAGAATAACTAATTTAAATCCACTCTGCATCCAATGAGAGCATAAACTAGGAGCATATAATTTTTGTTTTGTTTTCGATTCATGTGACCGTTTATATTTAGATTTAATTTACTTTTTAAAGGGGGAAGTTATTTTCTTTCCTGCCATTTGCTATGCTTTTTTGGAAATTTCTATTGGCGCATAGAAACTGTCTGTATTGGTGTATATACTCACGGTAGGGAGGAGGGAAGCACAGTGGTTAGCACTGTTGCTTCACAGCTCCAGGGTCCCTGGTTCGATTCCCGGTTTGGGTGACTGTCTGTGCGGAGTTTGCACGTCCTCCCCGTGTGTGTGTGGGTTTCCTCCGGGTGCTCCGGTTTCCTCCCACAGTCCAAAGATGTGCAGGTTAGGTGGATTGGCCATGCTAAATTGCCCTTGGTGTCCAAAAAGGTTAGGTGGGGTTACTGGGTTACAGTGGAGGCATGGGCTTAGTGCTCTTTCCAAGGGCCAGTGCAGACTCGATGGGCCGAATGGCCTCCTTCTGCACTGTAAATTCTATGATTCTCACGAGCCTCCTCCGAATGCCCCCTCCTCATCTCCTGTCAGCGTATCTTTCTGTTCCTTTCCCTTGCATGTGTTAATTCAGCTTCCTCTTTGAACTGTACTTCTGTTATTCACTCGCCTGCAGCCTGTGGTATTGTGCTGTCACATTCTGGGTGACATTTTTGGGGACTATGTTCTTGAAGTGGTTCATGCCAAATTTACAGGAAATTCTTGAATTAATCTGGTTTATTGGGAAGCAGGATTTGAAACTCTGGATTGGGTTTCTGGATCTGGAGCCATTTCAACGTTAGAAGGAAGTTCTTAGAAGAGTTTTTTAATAAACTCTACTGCTGTCCTGTTGGGAATGGCTGAGAACTCTGCACATGGCCAGAATAAGTTGGCCAGTGCCTCTGAGCTTGGGCAGAGGTCACCCTCGATGCTACAACACAATAGTGTTGCCATTGGTGACAACGCTGTATAAATAAATGGTATACCATAGCATTGGCAATCACGCAAACACTATCCAACTAGCCTTATGTTTGTGTTTATCATTGTGTATGTTGTATTTCAGGCAGTATATGTGATATAAATACATATATATTGTGTGTGTATATACACACTTGAATTAAAAATTGTCTGTGTTTGGTTTAGATATCTCTGAAATTGAATCGAACCCCTCAAATTCGCCACCTCCTGAAGAAAGGAGATCGCCACATTCCGATCTATCCTCGCATTCTTCTGGTAGAATTGTTGACAAGAAAAGGTATATTTTTTTTCTTTCCTGTCAACTTACTCTTGTCTCCATTTTTCAAAAAAGGCAGAGTGCATTTTTCAATGTTGCTGAAAAGAGACATGTTGCCGAAGTTTTTCATTTTGCACTCATCGGGACAAATGGAAGAATGCTAAATTTCAAACTATCGCAACCATTTACACTGCAGGGGATTGGCAGGATAATTGGCATTGTTGCGTTTGTCCCGATGAGCACAAACCTTTGGCAACACTTCTCTCAGCCAATATTCAACTGCGTTTTTAGATTTATCCAGACCAGCCCCTAAATGTACAAGTAACATTTTTTTCACTCTCCTGAGAGCCAAGAAACTGCATCTGGGGTGCATAGAAAAATAAAATGATAAGGAATCATAGATTCCAAAGAAACCAAGATCGAAGGAGCATATGATTTGGTAACGGGAATTGATTTTTTTCAAATTGCGACACTTGACTTTCTTAATCTTTGGCTGAATTTCCAGCACAGAAACAGGCCATTCAGCCCATCCATGCCAACGTTTAAGCTTCGCACAAGCCTCCTCCCACCTTATTTCATCTCATCCTGTCGACCTACCCTTCTCTTGGTTTCTCCCGAGTGTTTATCTAGCTTTCCCTAAGTGCCCAGTTCTAAAAGTAGCTAAAGAATTGTCCCCCCCCCCCCCTGTTCACCTTTCATGGCTTTCTGTTCCATTCTCGTGTTTGATCACTGACTTGCTAAACACATATTGCCTGACCTGCTGAGTGTTTTCCGTTTTGACAGATTACCTGTTCATGTTTTTTCTCCTCTTGCTGTCTTTGCTGATGTCAGTTGAGTCCTTCCAAGTTTGCATCACGCTACCGAAACTCCCAGTTGTGATTTAGTGGTCATTTTTGATTGTTCTGTTTTGTTTTTTTTTGCTCAGCTCTAAAGAGGAGCCTGCCAGTCGACTGGCAAGAATGGGAGCCATGCCCACCCCCTTTGCTACAAAGAGTGACCTACCTGCTGCTGTTGACTCTGAGAAGGAAGAGCAAGATGAGGAGGATTACAGAGGTAGATGAATCACCTTCCTTTTAAGCTGGACGAGGAGAGCTGTATTGTTCAAGTGAGAACTTGCTGCCACCAAATTAGGAGGACTTGAGAATATCTGGTTACGGCGGCAAGGTGGCTCAGTGGTTAGCACTGATACCTCATGGCGCTGAGGACGCGGGTTCGATCCTGGGTCACTGTCCGTGTGGAGTTGGCGTATTCTCCCCGTGTCTGCGTGGGCCCCCCCCCCCCCCAACAACCCAAAGATGTGCAGGTGGATTGACCACGCTAAATTGCCCCTTAATTGGGGGAAAATGAATTGGGTACTCTAAATTTATTAAAATAAGAAAAAAGTAGAATATCTGGTTTCGGGCAATTGGCTTAGGTTATAGTTTTGGAATACGGTGTGAGGGGGCTGGCTGGTTCAGTTGCCAGGATAGCCAGGGTGCGAGTCAGGATAGCGACCGTGAGTCCGATTCCCGTTCCGGCTGAGATGGACATTGGGATCTGCCTCCTGGCTCTGCCCCCGAGAGTGGAAGGCAGTGGCTAATCAAAAAACTGCCAAGCAAACAGCCAGGAAACTGCCTTCAGGCAGAGCATGCATGAATGATCGGTTTATGAATTTTTGCTACTCTTTGCTTGTACATAGAATGGCTTTTGTTTCATCGAGAGAGAGACGGGGGAAGATTGGGATTATTACCCTTGGAGCAGATCAGATAAAGGAGGAATTTAATGGCGTGTTAAATTAGGGGTTTTAATGGAGAAATATTTCCCAGTGACAGGAGGGTCAGTAACTAGTGGACACTGATTTGAAGGTGATTGGTCAAATAATCAGAAGGAGGAGATGAATGTGTATATTTTTTTCCACAGCTATTCCCTGAAAGGTTGGTGGAAGCAGAATTAATAGTGATTTTCGGAAGGAAATTAGATCAATAGCTAAAGCAGCACAAAATTTGCAGGGCCGTGGGGAGAGAGCAGGGGGGTGGAACTAATTGGATCACTCAATGAACCAGCATGGGGACAATGGGCTGAATGGCCTCCTTCTGTGCTATCAGTTTTTAAAATTAACAACCCAGAGACAGAATGCTAAACAAGCTGCTTTTAGAAGTTGTCAGCTGATCTGTGAAACACTAATCATCTAATTGCCCTGCCTACAAATAACCACCCACCCCTAGCTCTTGGGACATTGTCAGTGTAATAAGCTTCGGACCATTGAGTCTATTGATTATGTTGTCAAGGTTACTTTAGCGATGCTAAATATGCACACATACTGTATATGTTTTGCATCTGTTAACACTCTGGGCAGTGATCTCAATTTGTTGGAAAATTGTGGCAGGCTCCTTATTTGGTTGTCAACAATGGCACAATGGGTAATGTTCATCTTTGAGCCAGAGGTTGTAGTTTCAAGGCCCACTCCAGAGACCCGAGGGCATAATCCAGGCTGGGAGCGCTGACGCAGAGCGAGGCCAGCAGCGCGGGTTCAATTCCCGTACCGGCTGAGATTATTCATGAAGGCCCCCCGCCCGCCTTCTCAACCTCGCCCCTCGCCTGAGGTGTGGTGATCCTCGGGTTAAATCACCACCCGGCCAGCTCTTCCCCCTCGAGGGTGAAAGCAGCCACTGGCCATCTGGGACTCTGGCGAGCTGACTTTTTATTTTTACTGAGGCAGCACCGCGGTGACAGAAGTGCTTTCTTTCAGGCCAGATTTAAATTGAAGCCCTGTTTTCCCCTCTGGTAGATGTAGAAGATCCTACAGCTGCTGTCGGCAGAGGAAACTGGGAGTGTTCCCTGGTGTTTGAGAACAATGTTTATCTCTTGAGCTACAGAGCTAAAATATGTAAATAAATCTGTTCATCCAATAGCTGTACGTGGGATCGTGCTGTGCATCAGTTGGCAACTGCATTTCCTGTGCATCTTTCTCACCCATTGTGTTCCATCATCTCCTAATCTCTTATCTTTCCACTTTTCTCTCCATCTTTGAAAGAAGCTTTGAAAGCCTGGTATTAAAGTAAATGGTACGGTAAAGTCAGCAAAGTCCCAGATGACCATAGGCTGCTTTCCCCCTTTGAGGGGGGGAGAGCTGACTGGTGGTAATTTAACCTGAGGGTCGCCGCTCCTCAGGCAAGGGGCAAGGTTGAGAATATTCAAGTACAGTATGTGTGCTTTTTTCACGGTTCTGTCTTTCTCCAATGTATTTATTTAGCCGTTTCCAAAGTGGTAGAAGAGCCAGTCGCGAGAGCCCCCAAGAAATTTCTCCGCCCCAGTGCAGAAGATGAAGAAATCTATGGGTAAGTCTAGATATTGAGAGGAGCTGGTTGAGTAGATAAAGAGAAACTCTGTGCTGCCTGGGGAATCTCCGGACCAGGAGACGTGTGAAAACGTTCCAGCGAGACTTTACAGGAGTGACCTCCGAAAACCTGGGCAGGACTCACTGTTGCCTGATGCCGATACCGTAATCGGAGATCAGGCATTGAAACCTGTTCCCGCTTTCCCCTTCTACCCTTTGATCCCTAGGTGCTTTATTTAAGTCCTTCTTGAAAACATAAGTGTTTCAACTGCGTCCTGTGGTAATGAATTCCACAGGCTCACCACTCGCGGAAACAGGTCACTGAGTTCGAATATCAGCCCTGATGATGATGATTGGCAGAGCAGATTCGAAGGGCTGAATGGTCTACTCCTATTTTCCATGTTGCTGCCCCTCACTGACATCATCTGAAAGCATATTAGTTTTCACATGTATGCTGATGTCGTCCGCCACCTCCAGTTATCAGAATGTTCATCCAGCACAGTTATGAGCAGAAATTTCCTCAAATTATATAGTGAAGATTAAAGCCATTATTTGCTCCAAGCTCTGATTCCTAACTCCCGGCTCCACCCCTCTCCCTGACACCGGTCTGGTTGTAAACATGCTTGTCACATTCAATCCCGAGGTGAGCTTCCAATCTCGTATTCAAACCATCACCTTATTCTGCCTATTTACACCTCTGTAAACTCACCCCTGTCGTGTTAATCACCCTGGGGTAACACGGACTGCAACTGGATGCAGTTGTACTTGAAAGTAGACTCCAAACTTTGGTGTTGGTTCAATACGCTTTATTGAACTGGTTAAGCAGTGCATACAGATCGCTGTGGGTTTGACACTACTAATCTAAGCGTACTTACTATAACTAACCAGACCAGACTAGCTCTGAGCCACGTGTGGAAGGTGCTAACTGATACATACACCCTGACTGTCACTACAGTTGTCACCAGTGGAAAGAGGCAGAGTGTTGATGCCTCGTGTGTTTTATAGTGGGAAACCAACTTCTAGTGTTCTGCCTGGTGATTGGTTGTGTTCTGTCCTATGTGTTGATTGGCTGTCCTTGGTGTCTGTTACTGCCTGTCTGTATCTCATTATGTGCATGAGTGCACATCATGACAATCCCTATCTCAGCACATCTACTGAAACTCTCTGTTCGTTCCCTCGGTATCTCCCATCTCGGGACTTGACTAGTCCAACACCCAAGTGGCTGGTCTCTATCAGTCTACTCTCCGTTAACTTGAGGTCACCCAAACCTCTGCCACCTGTGCCTTTACTCTGACCGGGTCCCGCTGCCCCATCGCCTCGGTGCTCGCTGATCCACACTGGCTTCAGCTTAGACAATGCCTTGCTTTTAAAATTCCCAACCTTGTTTTCAAACCCATCCATCGCCTCGTCCCACTCTATCTCCAGCCCTAAGAACCTCCAAAATCTATGCGTCTCCAGATTCATTCTCTCCACAATTGCTGGCCGTGCTGTCAGCTCTCTTTGCTGACACTGGGGTGGGGGGGGGTAGGGGAGAGAGGTGTTGCGATTTAGATATTAATTTTTTTTAAATGTTCACTAGTTTGCAACAACATGGTCTCCAGCTCTCTTCTCTCCGAGGCCCCTGGAGTTTGGGTTTGGTCATGATCAACATTCCAAGCAATGTCCCTTAAGCTGTATGGGGTACGTAAGATGTCTGCAGCCTCGATCGTGTTGTAATCTTAAAGGGTCCACGCAGTGCAACGTGCCAGATTTGCACAGCTAAGACAAATTAGAGGAGGACATTCTGGTCCGGGGAACTTCCAAGTGTTATCAAACAAAATTTCATAGAATTTACAGTGCAGAAGGAGGCCGTTCGGCCCATCGAGTCTGCACCAGCTCTTGGAAAGAGCACCCTACTTAAGCCCACACCTCCACCCTATTCCCCATAACCCGGTAACCCCAACCAACCTTTTTGGACACTAAGGGCAATTTAGCATGGCCAATCCACCTAACCTGCACATCTTTGGACTGTGGGAGGAAACCCACGCAGACACGGGGAGAACGTGCAGATTCCGCACAGCTAGTGACCCAAGCTGGAAATTGAACGTGGGACCCTGGAGCTGCGAAGCAACTGTGCTAACCACTGTGCTGCCCCTAAAGTTTGATTTGATTTCCAGGGCCCAATCTCCGGAATTATTTCCTTGAACCTCTCTCCCTGTCTGCCTTACTCCCCTCTTTCACGCTCCTCCAAGCTTAACTCTTTGACAGGGCAGCACGGTGGCACAGTGGGTTAGCCCTGCAGCCTCACGGTGCCAAGGTCCCAGGTTCGATCCTGGCTCTGGGTCATTGTCCGTGTGGAGTTTGCACATTCTCCCTGTGTTTACGTGGGTTTCGCCCCCACAACCCAAAGATGTGCAGGGTAGGTGGATTGGCCGTGCTAAATTGCCCCTTAATTGGAAAAAATGAATTGGGTACTCTAAATCTATTTTTAAAAAAGCTTGGCTCTTTGACCAAGATTTTGGTCACCTCCTCTAATAACACCTTGCATGGCTCAGTCTCCAATATTGTTTGGCAATGCTCCTGTTTCGCATCTTGGGGCATTCCACTATGTCGAAGGGCGCCGTGTAAATGCAAGTCGTTGTGTAGAAAAGTTCAAGTTTTTAAGAAGAGGATCGTCCAAGGTGAATGTGTTGGCTAAGCTTCGGACCCATGGATGAGAGTCACCAATAAATCCAGGCGTGGGCTCGTGAGAAGCGTTAGCAGAGTGGAATTTATTACCACCAGGATGGTTGAGGTGAATAACAGATGCATTTAAATGGAAACCAGATAAAAACTCTGAAGTTGAGAACTCAAGGAAATCCTGATGGGGTAGTAGGAGGGTCTCCTGTGGCATCAGGAGCCAACCCGATTGAGTGGCCTGTTTCCGTGCGACACGTTCTATGTGATATTTACTAAGATTCAGTGTTCGCTTGCTGTCTTCTGAGTGTCTGTTATTTCACTGTGTCTACGTAGAGGTCACCGCTTTACAATGTTTATTTGCCCCAGTCACGTTGCTTTTGAAGGAAGAAACTAGATAAACAATCTGCCTGGGTAAGAACGTTACCTGGCTATTTTAACAGCGAATTGTGCAACACTGGAGACTGCCCCATCTCTATTGCTTCCACCAGCCCCTCCAGGAACACATCCTGCTCTATCCTGTGAGTTAGAGGAAACAATGCAGCTCATTGTTGCTTGGTTATCAGTTCATGCTGCCTACTTCCGATTTTGTTTTGCCTCCGACACATCTGATCGCTGTCGAATGCCCGTCGGACCTCCGCTTCGCCGTGAAGCCATCTGTTTGTCACAGCAGCAAAATAGATTTGTCTGCTGGGTCCTGAGCTTTCCACAGCGTGTGTCCTTTCCCTGTTAGACGGGCTATGATGGCCAGTTTGCAAATGTTCTACTGCGAGACTGACATCAGTTGGTTTTTCTGTTTTGGAATCGAAGAAACAGGCAGTCAGGGCTAATCATTGAAGGAAACCTCACTGCAAGAGGCCTGTGTCAGTCCTTTGGAAAAACTATCCAATTAATTCAATTTCCCCTCCCTCTCCCCATAGCCCCGCAATTGCTTTCCTTCCCAAGTCTACACAGTCCTCTCTTCTAACCACCTTTTTCAATTTCTGTTGTTAAATAGTCATCCACGTCTGGTATCAAACTCAATGTTGCTTCTCCCAGAGTGATATAAAGTTACGGTCAATAAAGGCTGGATTCCAGATGTCTTTTCCTTTTTAACAGAGGGGATAGTGCTTTTAAAAGTTAACTCGCTTTATCAAAGTCCAAAAGGCATCTGCCAAAACAATACAATTTAAACCCCCTGTCTGGCCGGCAGGGGAATGAGGATGTTGTTGAATAACTGAAAGCTTTGTACAAAGCTTTTTGAATTTTAAAGTGTGTGTGTTGCGGAATATGTAAAAGATGGACCAATTTGCATAATCTCTTCATTGAATGTGCTTTCGGGGAAATGCTTCCCTCCACCCTCTGCAGAGGCAAGCTGCCTGGTGTTTTAATGCGGGATGTGCTTTAGCCCGATTGCAACAACATAACTTGTGAAGAAAGATATATCTTTTTGGCAGCTTCAACGCGCTACTGTCAAGGTCTTGATATCATGTCGGTTTATATCTCGGGTGCTTCAATTGTGGCCAATCTGTTGTGTTTTTTTTTCCCCCCCCCTGAAAGAATTCAACTTGCCAACTCTGGACATCTTCCTGGAGGTTCCGTCACATGGTTTCCTGCCTTCAACCGCCCCATTGGTCACCCTGCATGTCCGTCGGTGACGAGCCCCGCCTTCACATGACAAAACAGTCTTTCTTACCTGATTGGGTCATTCTTGACTTGTCCGTCAACAGCCTTTCACACCCGCCCATGGTCAATTTTTGTTTATAACTGGATAAACCAAAGTCTGTTCCCACCCCCCCCCCCCCCCCCCCCCAAAATTAATTAATTCAAAAAATTCTTTGAACAATTAATGCATCCGTGATTTTTCTCCTGGGTGTTCCTCACACCAGTGTCTTGGAGGTTAGCCTTTCCGACAAATTCAGCATGGCCAGCATTTATTGCCCATCTCTAGTTGCGCTTGAGGGGGCAATTTTAAGAGTTGACCACATTGCTGTGTATGTAGGCCAGACCAGGTGAGGACAGCAGATTCCCTTCCCTAAAGGGACCTTGGCGAACTGGATGCTGTTTTTTTTTTTTTTTTAATGACGATCGACAATGGTCATTTTTGATTCCAGATTTTTATTCAATTCAAATTTCGCTATCTGCCGTGGTGGGATTCGAAGCTAGTCCCCCGAGTGTTACCCTGGTCCCTGGAAAACTAATCCAGTGGCAATACCACTACATCGCTGCCTTCGTATTGAGTTATTTATTTGGCCCTGTAACTGTCATGTGAACACTGCGTTCCCCCACTTCAGGCCTCTTGCATGTCCCGGATTTTCATTGTGACGCTGACTCCATTGTTGCCTGGGCCCGTTGTTCTGGAATTCCCTCCTCAAACCTTCCCACCCCTCATTCCCTCTTTAACATGAGCCTTCAAAGCTACTTCTTTGACCAAGTTTTTGGTCACGTGTCCTAATAACTCCTTTCGTGGCTCCTATCAGTTTTTTCTTTGCCTGATAACACCCTTGCGATATCCACCTGTGCTCCACATGAACCTCTTACTTCATCCTGCCGTTCAGCATATCCTTCTGTTCTTTCTCCCTCCTATTCATTTGGCTTCCCCTTACATATATCTATGCAGGAGATCAGGCCAGGTGCAACACCAGGCTTACCTAAAAATGAGGTATCAGCCTGGCGAATCTACAGCCCACGAACTCCGAGTGCCCAGCAACATATAAGCAGTAAGTAATAGACAGAGCTAAGTGACTCCACAATGAATGCATCAGATCTAAGCTCATAGAATCATAAAATTTGCAGTGCAGAAGCAGGCCATTTGGTCCATCGAGTCTGCACCGGCCCTTGGAAAGAGCACCTTACTCAACCCACACCTCCATGCTATCCCTGTAGCCCAATAACCCCACATAACCGTTTTGGACACGAAGGACAATTTACCATGGCCAAACCACCTAACCTGCACATCTTTGAAATGTGGGAGGAAACCGGAGCACCCGGAGGAAACCCACGCAGACACGGGGAGAACGTGCAGACTCCGCACAGACAGTGACCCAAGCCGGGAATCGAACCTGGGACACTGGAGCTGTAAAGCAACTGTGCTAACCACTGTGCTACCATGCAAGCTCTGCGGTCCTGCCGCATCCAGCAGTGGAAAATTAAACAACTCACTGGAGGAGGAGGCTCCACAAATATCCCCATCCTCAATGATGGAGGAGCCCAGCACATCTGTACAAAAGACAAGGCTGAGGCATTCGCAACAATCTTCAGCCAGATGTACCGAGTGGATGATCCATCTCGGTCTCCTCCGGAGGCCCCAGCTTCACAGATGTCCGTCTTCAGCCAATACGATTCACTCCACGTGATACCATGAAACAGCTGACGGATACTGACTGGATACTGCAAAGGCTGTGGGCTCTGACAATATTCCAGCAATAGTACTGAAGACTTGTGCTCCAGAGCTTGCCGCACCCCTAGCCAAGCTGTTCCAGTACAGCTACAACACTGGCATCTACCCGACAATGTGGAAAATTGTACGGGTATGTCCCGTACATAAAAAGCAGGACAGTTGCAAACCAGCCAATTGCTGCCCTATCAGTCGACTCTTAATCATCAGTAAAGTGCTGGAAGGGGTCATCAACAGTGCTATGAAGCAGCACTTATTCAGCAATAACCTGCTCACAGACGCTCAGTTTGGGTTCCACCAGGGTCACTCAGCTCCTGACCGCATTACAGCCTTGGTTCAAACATGGACAAAAGTGCTCAATGCCAGAGGTGAGGTGTGAGTGACTGCCCTTGACATCAAGGCAGCATTGGACCGAGTATGGCATCAAGGAGCCCGAGCTAAACTGGAGTCAATGGGAATCGGGGGGAAAACTCTCCACTGGTTGGAGTCATACCCGGCACAGAGGAAGATGGTTGTGGTGGTTGCTCCAGAACATCAGTCCAGGAGTTCCTCAGGGTAGTGCCCTAGCCCCAACCGTCTTCAGCTGCTTTATCAATGACCTTCGTTCCATCATAAGGTCAGAAGTGGGGATGTTTGCGGATGTCTGCACAATGTTTAGCACCATTCGTGACTCCGCAGATGATGAAGCAGTCCATGTCCAAATGCAGCGAGAACTGGACAATATCCAGGCTTGGGCTGACAAATGGCAAGTTATATTCGTGCCACAAGTGCCAGGCAGTGACCAGCTCCAACAAGAGAGAATCTAACCATTGTCCCTTGACATTCAATGGCATCACCATTGAATCCCCCACTAGCAATATCCTGGGGGTTACTATTGACGAGGAACTGAACTGGATTAGCCATTTCAGTAGTGTGGCTACAAGAGCAGGTCAGAGGTTAGGAATCCTGCGGTGAGTAACTCTCCTCCTGAATCCCCAAAGCCTGACCATAATTTACAAGGCATAAGCCTTGCCTGGATGAGTGCAGCTCCAACGACACAGAGGTTTGACCCCATTCGGGACAAAGCAGCCCCGCTTGATTACTCCTCCTTCCACAAACATCCACTCCTCCTGCCGCTACCAATGAACAATGGCAGCCATGTGTACTATCTACAAGATGCACTGCAGGAACTCACCAAGGCTCCTGAGACAGCACCTTCCAAACCCACAACCACTACCATCTAGAAGGACAAGGGCAGCAGATACCTGGGAACCCCACCACCTGGAGGTTCCCCTCCAAGTCACTCACCATCCTGACTTGCAAATATATCGCTGTTCCTTCGCTGTCGCTGGGTCAAAGTCCTGGAGCTCCCTCCCTAATAGCACAGTGGGTGAGCCTACACCGTATGGACTGCAGCCGTTCAAGAAGGCAGCTCACCTCTCACCTTCTCTAGGGCAATTGGAGATGGGCAATGAATGCTGACCTCGCCAGTGACCCCCCACATCCCATAAATAAATGAAAGAAAGCTATCCACCGCCACTATTCCCTGTGGTAATGTTCCACACTCCAGCTACAACCTGAGTGAAGCTATTACTCCCAAGTTCCCCTTCGGATTTGTGAGTGACAATTGTACCTAAAACCCCTAATTCTGGTCTCCCCAAAAGTAGAGCCATCTCTGTCTTTCATGCAACTTTTCATCATGTCCTTGATGTCATGAAATGGTTCACAATCCAGCAGCCAGTCTGTACACGGCCAGCCACCTCAAACAGGAATGAGCTGGCTGATGAATTACTGACCCAGATTTTGTGGTCCGTTTTGAAGTGGCGATGGTCATTGTTGACAAGCTGCCCACAAAGAACTCGCTATCCATGTGGCGTGGATTTTCTTGAAACTGATTTGAGTTTGGCATCAAATCGAGGGATCTCCAGGCACCCAGCAACCGTGATGTCATCAATCGGGGTAAGCAGCCAGTCACATCAAAGTTTTCTCACAGACAGCAAACCAGGAAGTCAAATGCTCTGAACGTTTCACCCTGATATGGACTATTGCTGAGTCCAACTCGGGAGATACGAGAATCCCCGTGGGCCAGATGTTATCACCATTCCCGGCAGCTGAATATCTGTAGGACAATGTCACTGATTGGCCGATGTTCGACAATGATCGATCCGGGTTAACGAGACATTATGCTGAAATGGGATCATGTGATGGTGCAGGCCAATTAGAGCAGAGTGGTTGGACCTAATTGCACTCTCATTTCTCTGTGGAGTGATGTGAAAAGTGAGAGGATGCCGAAACCGGGGAAGAAGTGTTGCCAATCGGAGAGAACGTAAAGATGATGGAGCAAGTGGAAAACTGCGGTGTGAAGCAGACAATGTGAAAGAGTGGCAGATTCCACCATCCAGTTTGCCCACCTTTATGGAACACGAGGCGGACTAGACGGCATCCCCTCCAGCAAGGAAGAAGCTGAGAAACGGTCAGCTCTCCTAATCATGAAGGAACTCTGCCGACATGGTTCAAGGCAGCCTGAGCAGGAGACCTGCCCATCTCCAGCCCAATCCTTCAGGAAATGGGAGTTGCCCTGGCGGAGAAGCTGGGAGGCATGGAGGTTTCCGGCAGCGATGGATGACTGGACCAAAGCTTTCCGCTCGGTAAGTGAGGAGGGTGTGGTGGTGAGGCCAACAATGACCGATGATTGGTCGCAAAATGGCCTTGCCCGTGTCTCGAAGGAACATGCACCTAGGCATTTTTAACGTGGATGAAACTGGACTGTTTCGTTTGCCAGGCCGCTCTTTGGTGTGTAAGGGGGGAACAGGTGTAATTGGAGAAAGCAGAGCAGGGAACGTGTCACCGCTGTGGTCTGTGATGGATGAGGCAACGGTGCTTCACTGAGTAAATAAAACCATCTGGGTGACCTCCAGTGTATTTGAGCAAGGAAAGTGGACAAAGCATAGCTGAGAAAGAAAGAAATTGTCATTGTTACAGACAACTGTCCTGTACACCCCAAAATCACTGACGGAGAGCGCTAAGCTGATGTCCTTGCCTCCCAACACCGCAGCCAGGCTCCAGCCAACGGATCGGCGTGATTAAGGGCTTTAAAAAAACAAACACTGCCAATGATCTCTCGGCTTATCAAGGCCATGGATGAGCAGCAAGACCAATAACCCCCTACTGCGCTAGAGGCTATGTTGCTGCCGAAAAAAGGCGCGGAAGATGGTGAATTCCGCACAATCGCAAACTGCTTGGCCTCGCTGAGTTCAAACAGCTTATGGCTGCATTTAATGAAGAGATCGAGGAGGAGCAGGGCGCTGCACGCCAGCCAGATGATGAGGCATTTTCCCTAACTGCAGGAGGTCAAAGGTTCAGCAGAGACGGTCATGCGAACAGGCACTGGGAGGCGGGTGATACCGTGGGCGCACAACTGAACTGAGCAGCGGCGCCATCACAGATGGCATCATAGCCAAGGGGGCCAATGGCCCTACTGCTGAATGGCTACCCGCCTGTTTCACTGGCCAATGAGATGCCCTGGGAGATCTCACTGCAGACTAACAGCAAAAAACATGTTTGACTGCACTGATAACATGGCGGACTGCATCGTGTACATCTGAAAACAGCGCGATGAACAGAAAAAGATTGGAGTTTTTCCGGAACTAAAGCCGACCTTTCCCAGGGCTCGAGCAAGTGGAATAAAGATTTATTGACTTCGCTTTTTAAATTTGGCACTTGAATCTAGAAAAACACAGTAATACAGTGAGTGTTGGCGTTTCGTAGGCATGTTGGGGTACAAAGAGATTTATTCTTGTGTCAAATTGGGCTGGCTCAGCTATCACAGAGCTCTTAATCTGAAGGCAGCTTCCCTGGGATTTTACTTGCAAGTTTACGATGAATAATTAGGATCTCCCCAGGGGATTGTGGTAGAAACTGAAATAATAAAGCTCAAAAATAAAAGTGGTGTTTTCTTTTTGGTAATGGAGAAATTTTAATATTCTACAGATGTTACATGGTCAGCTTTAGCAAGAATTCTGAACTTTATACGGCATTTAAAAAGCCCACTTCCACCCCATTGAACTATGTGCAACGTTTATTTTGAGGGTTTTTACAGTGAGACTAATCGCAAGTTCTTGTCAGTTCGGTGGTTTCCAGGTGATGGCAGCCCGCGAATGTCTCAGCACTGCCCCCTGGTGAGAAGCATTAAATCGGTCGGTGACTTCCAGGTTTCTGTGGTTTTAACTCTTGATATCTACCTCCTTTTTGAATTGTTCAGTTGAACCTCTCCAGCCCATACAGCATCTTTTGTGTGTCTTTGGCGGCGCCGAGGTCCCAGGTTCGATCCCAGCCCCGGGTCGCTGTCCCTGTGGAGTTTGCACATTCTCCCCGTGTCAGCGTGGGTTTCGCCCCCCACAGCCCAAAGATGTGCAGGGTAGGTGGATTGGCCGCGCTAAATTGCCCCTTAGTTGGAAAAAATGAATTGGGTACTCTAAATTTGCAAAAAGAAAAAAAACCTTTCTCACTTGCAAGCTCTTGCACCGTTTGCAAATTCTTACGGCGATGGAATAAAATTAATTTTTAAAAATAAATTTAAAGTACCCGATTCTCTTTTTTTTCCAATTAAGGGGCAATTGTAGCGTGGCCAGTCCACCTACCCTGCACATCTTTGGGGGGTGAGACCCACGCAGACACGGGGAGAATGTGCAAACTCCACACGGACAGTGACCCAGAGCCCGGGATCGAACCTGGGACCTCGGCGCCGCGAGGCAGCAGGGCTAACCCACTGCGCCACCCTGCCGCCCATTGGAGCAACATTCATGTACCTCTGTCGGGGGAAATCTGGCCACCTGAGAAAACACTTTTCACAGGGCGAGTGGTTGAGTTCTGGAATGCCTGAGTGGATGGTGATGGCAGGGCACAACGAGACCTTGGGGGTGGGGGGGGGGGGGGGAATGGGGATTATTCGAGACTCTGGAGGGAATTGGATTATTATCTGAAAAAGAAGAATGTGCAGGGTTACGGTGGGGAGGAGGGGGGATGGTGGTGGAATGGCATCAGATGTATTGCTCACTCGGAGCCAGACATTCCCCACAGGCCCAGTGGCCTTCTAGCCTATGACTATTCTTTTCATTCTATGAAATTATTTTAAGACCTTATTTTGGATAGCCAAACTCTAGTTTACTGGCACTTTTGTGACGAGCATGTTCATTTCTTCCCCCCCCCCCCCCCCCCCCCCCACTTCTCCTGCAGCCCTGATACAAAAATGGTCCAGTTCAGGAAGGGCGAGAGTGTTGGCCTCCGGCTTGCTGGTGGGAATGATGTTGGAATCTTCGTGGCGGGAGTGCAAGACGGGAGTCCAGCTGAGAATGAGGGGCTCATGGAGGGAGACCAACTCCTGAAGGTAAAGGACCCAACTCGTAAACCCGCCTCAGCACAAACGTTACGGTTAAAATTCACAGGCGCGGGAGAAATGATGGGACAGGCAAAGTCCGCTCGGCCCATCTAACCTATCCCGTGCCATTGCGATCATTTTCGATCACGCGCGTAAGCAACTGGGAGAGGCTAATTAGGTTTGGGGGAGGGGGGAAACTGGGAAATGTGAACTGTGAAATGAAGCAAAGTTGACAATAATGCATTGCTCTAAATTAACGTAAAGAATGTGGCACTTGAGAGGTTGGTGATGAAGAATGAGCGAATTGGTTAAAGAGTAGATTATCCAGTTCTTACCAGCTGGGCTGTTTCTGTCCAATCTATTTGCTGAATGTGTAATGGGTGTTTTTACAAGAACACAGTCTTTTGAAAATTGAGACAACTTGCACAGCAGCGTGATTCTGTCTCTAATTTTATTGTCCGTTCAAAACGTCTTGTTATAATATTAAACTTGACTCGATAAAAATGTATAGGGGTGTAAGAAGCAAAGATCAAACACGAAGAGTCCTCAGATATTACACTTCGCTCACACTCGTCCTGAGCTCCTCTGGATCTTGTCAAGGGGTAACGGGGGGGGCGGGGGGGGGGGGGGGGGGGGGCGGCGGGGGGGGGGGGGGGGGGGGGGAGAGATGAGAATGTTTTAATTGCAGAGTTTTGTGATCCGGAAGGGCGGTGGAAGCAGATTCAATAGGGCCGTTCAAAAGCGAAATTGTGAAAATCCCCAAGTGTTTTGTCGGGTTTTGGGGAAAGAGCAGGAGAGTGGGACTAAAAGAGTCCGCACAGGCGCAATGGTCTGAGTGGACACCCAGCTGTAAGATTCTGTGACTAGCAGAAGGTATTTTTAAAAGGAGAACGTCGCCTGGAGGATCTGATGGCCGTATTGATGTTTGTGGCTTTTTTTTTTTTAAAACAAGAGTTTGCCGCAGAAAGCAGTTCTGCAAATCGCAAATGGATATTAACTTTATCATCTCTCCCTACCGGCTAGATCAATTCCATGGACTTCCGTAGCATTGTGCGGGAGGATGCTGTCCTTTACCTCTTAGAGATCCCGAAAGGTGATGATGTTACCATTCTTGCTCAGAGTAAATATGACGGTAAGTAACTTGTTGAGAGCTGCGCTGTTTACTTAAAGAAGGTGGGACAGAGAACAAAACTGATTTGGATGGAAGACTTCAGTCTTGTCTGTCAGCCCCAGATTTTTCTTCATTATTCCTTCATGGGATGTGGACATTTGTTGCCCATCCCTTATTGCCCTTGACGTCAGGGTCCCAGGTTCGATTCCCGGCTTGGGTGACTGTCGGTGCAGAGTCTGCACGTTCTCCCCGTGTCTGCGTGGGATTCCTCCGGGTGCTCCGGTCTCCTCCCACGAGTCCCGAAAGACGTCTTTGTTAGGACATTCTGAATTGTCCGTCAGTGTACCCGAGCAGGAGTGTGGGGACGGGGGGATTTTCACAGTAACTTCATTGCAGTGTTAATGTAAGCCCACTTGTGACAATGAGATTATTGTTATTAACTGAGGGGTTTACTTGGCCATTTCGGAGGGGCAGGTAAGAGTCCAGCTCATTGCTGGAGTCACCTGTCGGCCAGACGGGGTAAGGGCGGCAGATTTCCTTCCCTAAAGGGACGTTAGTGAACCAGATTTAACAACAATCGATGATAGCCTCATGGTCACCATTACTGAGACTAGGTTTATATTCCAGATTTATTCATCGAATTTCAATTCCACCAGCTGCCGTAGTGGGTTTCCATAAGACATAGGAGCAGAATTAGGCCACTCGGCCCATCGAGTCTGCTCCGCCATTCAATCATGGCTGATATTTTCTCATCCCCATTCTCCTGCCTTCTCCCCATAACCCCCGATCCCCTTATTAATCAAGAACCTATCTATCTCTGTTTTAAAGACACTCGGTGATTTGGCCTCCACAGCCTTCTGCGGCAAAGAGTTCCACAGATTCACCACCCTCTGGCTGAAGAAATTCCTCCTCTTTGTTTTAAAGGATCATCCCTTTAGTCTGAGATGGTGACCTCTGCTTCTAGTTTCTCCTACAAGTGGAAACATCCTCTCCACGTCCCTCGAACCCATGTCCCAGAACATTAGCCTGGTCTCTGGATTACTAATCGAGTGAAATCACCACGAGGCCGACAATCCCTGTACTCTTTATTTTAATAACCTAAATGATTGCAGAAGTGGAATTTTCTTGCTGTTTTCGATTTAGAAACTGTTGGGAGGTCTCTCATTTTTTTTTTTAAATGCTCAGTGTTGGTACTGAACCTGGTCACAATGCGTGAGAACAATAGGA
Source organism: Scyliorhinus torazame (assembly GCF_047496885.1). Taxonomy (NCBI): domain Eukaryota; kingdom Metazoa; phylum Chordata; class Chondrichthyes; order Carcharhiniformes; family Scyliorhinidae; genus Scyliorhinus; species Scyliorhinus torazame. Next base: position 265,490,078 of record NC_092715.1, on the reverse strand, counting down.
AAACACTCAAACCTGGAATACGCAACTTGCTTTAATCTATTGCTAATATTTATGTAGCCTTTTCTTCAGTTTAAAATCCATTAGCATTATTTTCCAATTCTCTCAATCTGTCCTTGTATATTTTTGAAAAAATGTTTATTGAATAATTTTTCATAATCAGTAAAATCCATAAAAGATCAAACAGGGAAAAAAATCAAAACGTCACAATCCAGTGAAAAGAGAGAGCAACGCGCATCACCAAATTAACTGAAGACTAACCTAGACCCCCTAACAACGGTGACTAACTCCTCTTAAAAAAAGGAAATAAATGGTTTCCATCTTGGATAGATCCTGTCCACTGACCCTCTGGTGGTGAATTTGACCTTCTCCAAGTGCAGAATTAAAAAAAAAAAAATTTGAAGTTCCCAGCGACAGTGAAGGAACAGTGATAACTTTCAAGTCAGGATGGTGAGTGACGTGGAGGGGAACCTCCAAGTGGTGGGGTTTCCATGTGTCTGCTACCCTAGTCCTTCTAGGTGGTAGTGGTCACTGGTTTGGAAGGTGCTGTCGAAAGAGCCTTAAAGTTGCTGCAATGCATCTTGGAGATAGTAGAAGGGCGGCACGGTGGTTAGCACTGCTGCCTACGGTGCTGAGGACCCGGGTCCGTTCCCGGGCTCGGATCACTGTCTGTGTGGAGTTTGCACATTCTCCCAGTGGCTGCGTGGGTTTCACCCCCCCACAACCCAAAATGTGCACGTTAGGTGGATTGGCCACGCTAAGTTGCCCCTTAATTGGGGAAAAAAAATATTGGGTACAATATTTTAAAAATCTTGTAGATGGTACATACACTGCCACTGTGCATCAGTGGTGGAGGGAGTGAATGTTGAAGGTGGGTGGTGGGGTGCTAATCAAACGGGCTGCTTTATCCTGGATTGTGTTGAGCTTCTTGAGTGTTGTTGGAGCCACACTCATTCCATCAGACTCCTGGCTTGTGCCTTAATGGTGGACTGGCTTTGAGAGTCCGAAGTACTTACCACAAAATCCACAGAATCCCTACAGTGCAGATGGAGGCCATTCGGCCCATCGAGTCTGCACCGACCCCCTGAAAGAGCAATCTACCTAGGAACACTCCTCAGCCCTATTCCGACTAAGGGGCAATTGAGCATGGTCAATCCACCTAACTCGCACATCTTTGGACTGTGGTTGGAAACCGGAGCACCCGGAGGAAACCCACGCAGACACGGGGAGAACGTGCAGACTTCACACGAGACAATCACCCGAGGCCAGAATTGAACCCAGGTCCCTGGTGCAGTGAGGCAGCAGTGCTAACCTCTGTGCCTCCTGTATTTCTGTGGCTGGTCCAGTTGAGGTGTCCTTCTCCCTGAAGATCCTTCAAAGTTCCTCGATGTAGGCAGTGGAAATTCCAAGATAAAGCCAACCTGTGAATGAGGGGATTGTCCAGTAGCTCACCCGTTACCTGCAAATTATCAGTATTTTACCAGATAGTTATCATTATTCTACCTGTGTCTTTTTAATGTTTTGTAACTACAAATAAAGATAGCAGTCGGAGATGGCAAAATGCGTTCTAACAATTATAGTTGTGACCTATTATTTTTCTCTTCCCCCGCCAGTGTACAAAGACATCATCAACTCTGGCCGTGGAGACTCGTTCTTCATTCGGGCGCACTTCGAGTACGAGAAGGAAAGTCAACAAAGTTTGAACTTCACCCGAGGGGATGTCTTCAAGGTTTTGGACACCCTGTACAACGGCAAGCTGGGAAACTGGTTAGCGGTACGGATTGGTCCTGACAACATCAAACAAGTAGAGAAGGGAATCATTCCAAACAAAAGCAGGTAATTCTTTCAAGCGTATCATGAACTATCAGCATTTTTTCTTTAAAGGAGAGCTGTAGACGAGCAATACCAATACATTTGACCCTTTATGGCCCTGCTCTGCCATTCAGTAAGGTCACAGCCGACCTACCTCATCTGCCCATTCCATCCCCATATTCCTTAATTCTCTCAATTCCCCCAAAATCTATGGACCTCTTGTGATTATTTCCAATGACCGAGCAACCACAGCTCCCTGCGGCGGAGAATTTCCAAGGTTCACAGTCCTCCAAATCCCTCCTCAGCTCCAAAATAGCCGACCCCTTAACCTAAGGCCTTGGCCCCATGTTCTCATCTAAACTCTGCAGCCAGCAGCTTTTTATTCTCCAGGATAAAGGTTCAGAGGGGTTGAAAAGCTAGAGAACAGTTTGGTGCCTGAAGGTCATGACGGTCGGCCTCGTTCACGAATATATGAAGCATTTATCTGCCTTCTAATTTTGGAATTAATTTTTTATTTTTATTTAAATGGCCGAACTGCAACCAATCCAACTGACACAGCAGGTCTTAAGCTAGTGAATTTTCTTCTGGGCCATTGCAATGAGACAGTGGGTGGAATTTTACGGGGGGGTGGGGGGGGGGGGCTGGGGGCTTGGAAATGCGACGAGCCATTCAAACGTCCAATCACTTTGGCAACATCGAAAGATCCCGCCAGTGTGTGGAAAAGTCCAGCCAATGTCCAATGTGCTAACTTTTCCATTCCTTTGCAAAAGTTATCGGTGTTAATTCCTCACTACAGCATTTCTGGTTAACTATTCCACTGGTTCCCAACCGGAGTGTGGGCCGCGAAGAAAATTTTAAATTTGTGCAATTAATCTAAAACTAATCTGTGGTTGGCATCTCCAAGACCCAACAAATCTTGGGCGTCCCCCCACCCCCAACACGGGTGCCGGCTGGAAAAGAGCCGCACGCTCTTTTTTATGTTGGTCAGGCCCATGCCTATGGCCAACGGGACTTGGAGCCAAAAACAAAGGGCCCATTGCACCTGCACGAAAAGCAAAAACTCAAAAAGGGCGCAGAAACCCCGGGAGACATGAGAGAGACAGGGAGAGAGGTTTTTTTTTTAAAAAAATTTTTAACCAGGAGAGAGGACAGGGAGAAGTTTAAAAACAAAGTTCCCAGGAAGGGAAGAAGGCAGATAAAATTGTGCCTCAATTTCTTTTTATAGTATAGAGGTGTGGCATGACGTATAAAAGGTTGGGAACCACTGAACTATTCAAATAATGTGACTAAGCTTTCATTGGTTTTCGATGACGAGCTTTACAGACTTTGCACAGAAACAAAATCAATACTCGGTGGTCCCAGGCAGCTGGAAGCACGGCTGTCAGTGGCAGAGCAATGACAATTGGGATGTGCTGGAGGCCAGAATTGGAGCAGTGTTGTGGGTCTGGAGGAGGTTGTAGAGAGAGTTTACAGAGAAAAGGCATCGATTTAAATTCCCTGATCTATTGCGGTCTCTTGTTTCTAAAAGTTTTGAAACTTTGTAGTGCAGGAGGCTATATTCGTGTCTGCAAAGCCCAGTGTTTGGCAAAAAAGGCGGAAAGATTTCTGTGATGAGGGCATTATTTTCAGGTCTGTGTGGCCTCACTTTTGTGGTGACTATATCAGGTCAGAGTTTTACGGTGGTCCATGGGCACGATTTTCTGGCCACTCCCAGGGTGGTTTTTCCAGAGGCGAGGCGGGGGTTGGGGGGGGGGGGGGGGTCACTTTTGGCGGGCTCAGAAGACCCTGTTGGCGGGGCGGCCCCAGAAAATTCTGCCCCGCCTATTCTATTACCAAACATAATAACTGTGGGCATTTTAAATCTCCTGTCAGAGCTGAGCAGATGGCCAATGTGCAGAATGTCCAGCGAGCAACCACAAGTGACCGAGGGGACTTCTGGCGGTCACGGGGTCAGAGAGCAGCGCTGAAGAAGAATCTCCGGAAGAGTCGCGAGGACCTCACAGCCATACCGGTTGGCACTAAGTTTCCTGCATACGAAAAGGTCGTTCTTCGAGAAGGTAAGAGAGGGTGGTGAGTTAATGGAGTGTCTATTGTGTGATGTTCATTGTTCCTGGGGAAGTGATTAGATTTTCCAAGTTTCCTCTTCCCCGGGAAATTAGCTTTTGTTGCCTTTTGGATGAAAAATAGGGCATACCGGTTTAACCGGAAATAGTTGAGGGAAATAAGAGCAAAGTAGTCCTTATAAATATTCCAACTTCGGAATATGGGCTGGAATCTCCTGTCCTTATTTGCGGCTGGGATTTTCCGGTATTGCTGAGTGAATGGAGTTTTGGCTGGAACGCCAAATTTCCCATTGCCACTCGCAACAGGCCCCGCCACGGACGAAACGGGAGATTCCTGCCCATAGGTTGTTAACGACTGTGTACGTAATCTTTTAAGTCACAGAATATTAAGGAAGACAGTTTACATTCGATAGTGCCAATGTGTTTCTCAGCCAGTGAAACACCTTGTGAAGGATGGCCGCAGTTGTAAATTAGGAAATGTGCCAGGCAATGACCATCTCCTACAAGAGAGGGTCTAACCATCGCCCCTCGACATTCAATGGCATTACCATCGGTGAATCCCCCCACAATCAACATCCTGGGGGTTACCATTAATCAGGAACTGAATAGGACTAGCCATATTAATACTGTGGGTACCAGGGCAGGTCAAAGGCTAGAAATCCTACAGCGAATAACTCACTGCCTGACCGCCCCCCCCATCAAAAGCCTGTCCCCCATCTACAAGGCATAAGTCAGGAGTGTGATGGAATACTCTCCACTGTCCTGGATGAGTGCAGCTCCAACAACACTCGAGAAACTCAACACCATCCAGGACAAAGCAACCCCGCTTGATTGCTCCCCCTTCCACAAACATTCAAACACTCCACCACCGAGGAACAGTAGCAGCCGTGTGTACCATCTTCAAGATACACTGCAGTAACTCACCAGTGTTCTTTAGACAGCACATTCCAAACCCATGACCACTACCATCTAGAAGGACAAGAGCAGCAGATACCTGGGAACCCCACCACCTGGAGGTTCCCTTCCAAGACACTCACCACCCTGACGTGGAACTATATCGCCGTTCCTTCGCTGTCGCTGGGACAAAACCCTGGAGCTCCCTCCCTAACAGCACAGTGGGTGTACCTACACCCGAAGGACTGCAACGGTTCAAGAAGGCAGCTCACCCGCCAGCTTCTGAAGGGCAACTAGGGATGGGCAATAAATGCTGACCTAATCAGCGACGTCCACATCCCGTAAATGATTTTTTTTTTTTTTTACAAACGCGCAGCCAGTTTCCACACAGCAAGATCCCACAAACAGCAATGTGATAAATGACCAGATAATTTGTTTTTTGTAATGTTGGCTGAGAGATTCAGATATTGGGCAGGAGCTTGCTTTCCGCAAATTGGCTGCTGTGTCACATTACAACAATGACTATCCTTCAAAAAGTACTTGACTGACTATACAGCGGTTTGAGAGCACCTTGTGGTCATGACAACGCTAGAAAAATGAAAAAGTGAAATACTGCAAATACTGTAATCAAGACACAATGCTGAGGAAAAACTCCTCGCTGACAGCATCTGTGGAAAGGATTAACAATTCAGCTTAATGGAACGGAAGTTGGTTTGTTCCGGAATTGGTTTTGCATTCTAACTGTATTTGCAGGAAACTTCATGCCAAAGAACACTGCGTTTTATGTAATTCTGGATGTTTTAGCAATGCATTTAGTGGTCCATTTACATGCTTTGCTTGGTGAACTGGACATTCTGAATTCTCCCTCCGTGTACCCGAACAGTGTGGCGACTAGGGGATTTCAACAGTAACTTCATTGCACTGTAAATGTAAGCCTACTTGTGACACTGACAAAGATTATTACTATATTCTTTTAGCCGGCTTTATGAGGCCCGTGGTACTCTTTGGGCCCATCGCTGACATAGCTACAGAGAAACTAGCGACAGAATTACCCGATCGCTACAAAAATGCCAGTAAGTAAATTATTCACGTAAATGTATTTGTTGGTAGCCTTGACTGTGTGCTCAGAAGAGAAGTCAAACCAACTCCGTTGTCAAATTAATATTTCAGAAACTGAGCCCAGGGATGCAGGTGCAGAAAAGTCAACTGGTGTCGTTCGACTGAACACAGTCAGACAGATCATTGAAGAGGTACGGATAATTGGGCATTTATATAATGCCTTTGACTTGGTAAAAATAGGCAGCAGGAAGACTTGGCTGCCAATGACGGTGCAATAAAAATCGGGGTGCTCGCGTGGATAAAATTGAAGGAAAACTCCGATCTTGGGAGGCTTGTAGGGATGGAGGAGGCTGCAAAGTTAACAGTATATTACACAGAATCTGTTCAGTTATAAATGTGTCAAATCAGTTGTTCTAATCCGAGTGGGTACTTCTGGACAAGTCAGATCCCCAGACCGAACTTTTCTTTTAGAAATCATGGACAAAAGTTACTGAACAAATTCACAGGAGTCTGCTGATGAACATTTAACACAGAATAAAATATTTATGAAAACAAATAAAATATTAATTAAAACAAAAATAAACTATATTACACCAGACAACAAGGTTGGAAATATTTCAATACAAACACAAGAAGATGATTCAATTTCCCAGTTTTCCTTTAGCCAGCAATATCTTTACAGGCACACAAACCAGTGAAGAGTCACCACTAGCTTGACACACACGACACTTTGCTTGGGGCTACAACATAGGCAAACCGTTTTCTTCCAGTGAATTGTTGAGCACTCACTTGATGCTTCTCCCCCCCAACATGTATCACTCGGTGAGACACCCAAAAAATAAGGTCACTTTCAATTCCGTTTCCATAGCAACACTGCTAAACTTGTCACGTTACCGAGTCCTATAACCCACCAAATGGTTAACTTCCGCCTCAATAGCTTTGCACTTTTGTCAGAGCCTTCACTCTGACACACACGGAACTATTCCCTGGCTTAAACCTTCAGCCGCAGGCCCGCCCAGGCTTCTATGCACCAAGGCTCAAACCAGACCTACATGAAACTGAAATCCTTTTGACCTTACTAGACACACACAAATGTGTCTGTGTAGCGCATGGCTGGGGAGTAGAATGGGAAAAGTTGGGGGATGTTTGAGGAGTGGAAGAATGGGGAGACGATGGTGGGGGGAAGCATACTGGGAGCGGTGGGCAGGTTTGGATAGGGCATACTTGGCTTGAGGTAAGGGGAGACTTGCCGTTTCCAGCTTCTCAGGATTTCTATTTCTCTCGGTGTATGAGGTTGGAAGCAGTGAATTCCTGATGTGCATGCTTTGGATGCTATTCATTGAGCTGAATAATCCTTTCCAACAGTTCTATAAAAAGATCCCATCTACAATTTAGACTTGATAAATCTTCTGTGCAAGTTTCTTAATTTTTAATTTTATTTTTAAGAGTACCCAATTCTTTTTATTTTTAAGGAGCAATTTAGCGTGGCCAATCCACCTACCCTGCACATCTTTGTGTTGTGGGGGTGAAACCCACACTGACGGGGAGAATGTGCAAACTCCACACGGACAGTGACCCGGGGCCAGGATCGAACCTGGGTCCTCGGCGCCGTGAGGCAGTAAATGCTAACCACGGCACCGCCGTACCGTCCCTTCTGTGCCAGTTTCAATTACTCATTTTATAAACACACTAGGATTTTGTTTCTATCAAAACCGATTCATCGATGAACCGAGGGAGATAAAAGCAAGGCAACCATTAATTAAAATACTTGAATTGGGCATCATGTGGCGCAGTGGTTAGCACTGGGACTTCGGCGCAGAGGACCCGGATTCAAATCCCGGCCCTGGGTCACTGTCCGTGTGGAGTTTGCACATTCTTCCCGTGCCTGCGTGGGTCTCACCCCCACAACCCAAAGATGTGCAGGATAGGTGGATTGGCCACGCTAAATTGCCCCTTAATTGAAGAAAAAATAATTGGGTATTCTAAATTTATTTAAAAAAAACTAAAATACTTGAATTTATATGTACCTTTCACAACCACAGGGTGTCCCAATGAGCGCTCGAGCAAATGAGCCAAACGATCAGATGTAAGCTCTGAAGTTTTGCCACAGCCAGCCATGAATGGTGGTGGACAATTAAACACCCTCGCCGGAGGAGGAGGCTCCACATATATCCCCATCCTCAATGATCGAGGAACCCAGCCCCTCAGGGCAGCATGGTAGCACAGTACAGTTGCTTCACAGCTCCAGGGTCCCAGGTTCGATTCCCGGTTTGGGTCACTATGTGTGGAGTTTGCACGTTCTCCCCGTGTCTGCGTGGGTTTCCTCCGGGTGCTCTGTCCGGTTTCCTCCCACAGTCCAAAGATGTGCAGGTTAGGTGGATTGGCCATGATAAATTACCCTTAGTGTCCAAAAATGTTGGGTTTGGTGGGGTAATGGGGAAAGGGTGAAGGTATGGGCTAAAGTGGGATGCTCTTTCCAAGACCTGGGGCAGACCCGATGGGCCGAATGGCCTCCTTCTGTACAGTAAATTCTATGATTCTTGCAAAAGACGAGGCTGAGGCATTCGCAACAATCTTCAGCCAGAAGTACCGAATGGATGATCCATCTCTGTCTCCTCCGGTAGCACAGTGGTTAGCACTGTTGCTTCACAGCGCCAGGGTCCCAGGTTCGATTCCCGGCTTGGGTCACTGCCTGTGCGGAGTCTGCACGTTCTCCTCGTGTCTGCGTGGGTTTCCTCCTGGTGCTCCAGTTTCCTCCCACAAGTCCCGAAAGACATGCTGTTAGGTGAATTGGACATTCTGAAATCTCCCTCTGTGTACCCGAACAGGCTCCGGAGTGTGGCGACGAGGGAATTTTCACAGTAACTTCATTGCAGTGTTAATGTAAGCCTACTTGTGACAATAATAAAGATTAATATTATTAAAAGCTGTTGATACAGGGAGCCAGTTAGAAAGAACAAATCTTAAGATTGAGCACATTTTGTTGAGTGAGACTTATACGGTGGCTAGATGGTTAATATACAGGTCAGCCACGATCTAACGGACTGGTGGAGCAGACCCGGGGGAGCTGAATGACCTTCCTCCGATGCCTTTTACGTCCTTTTCTGCCAAGAGAATTTCTTTTGTTTGTCCATAGTGGGCCCTCTGAGTTTTGTTGTTGTCTGTCTCCATGAACAGGATAAGCATGCGTTATTGGATGTGACACCAAAGGCCGTGGATCTGCTGAACTACACACAATGGTACCCCATTGTCATCTTCTTCAACCCAGACAACAAGCAAGGGGTTAAAACTATGAGGCAGCGACTGAGCCCAGGATCTACCAAGAGTTCCAAGAAACTCTACGATCAGGCTGTCAAGCTGAGGAAGAGCTGTTCTCATCTTTTCACAGGTAAGAAACGTTAGCTCAACGATGGAGAATAGGATAAAAACAGCGCAATGGGAGACCATTCAGTCCATCGCCCTGTACCAGATCCAATTAGACAGCACCTTCCAAGCCCGTGCCCTCTGCCACCTAGGAAGACCAGCGTGGTAGACACATGGGAACACCACCACCTGGAAGTTCCCCTCCCCACCACACAATCATCCTGATTTGGAAATATATCGGCCGTTCCTTCACTGTGGCTCGGACAAAATCCTGGAACTCCCTCCCTAACAGCACTGTGGGTGTACCTACACCACATCGACTGCAGCGGCTCAAGAAGGCGGCTCACCACCACCTTCACTTAGAATCATAGAATTTACAGTAGTGAAGGAGGCCATTCAGCCCATCGAGCCTGCACCCGCCCTTGGAAAGAGCACCCTACTTAAGCCCACACCTCCACCCTATCCCCTTTATCCCGGTAACCCAGTAACCCCACTAAACCTTTTTGGACACTTGAGGGCAATTTATCACGGCCAATCCACCTAACCTGCACATCTTTGGACTGGGAGGAAACCGGAGCACCCGGAGGAAACCCACACAGACACGGGGAGAACGTGCAGACTCCGCACAGACAGTGACCCAAGCCGGGAATCGAACCTGGGACACTGGCTCTGTGAAGCAACAGTGCTAACCACTGTTGTGCCATGATGCCTTAGCGATGGACAATAAATATTGGCCGAACCAATGATATCCACATCCTGTGAAACAGTATATATTTTTAAAAAACGGCCCATGTGATAGCGTGGTCCCTTTAAGGGATCGAGCGCTACTGACCACGTGACTGGCCCGGGGGCGGCCGGACCCCGGCCAATGGGTAGTTTGCACCGGGCCCTGTGAGCAGGGTGGACAGGGACCTGTTGTATTGCGTTCTGTGCCTGTTATCTAACTGCCTTTACCTATCATCAATAAACCCCTTTGTTTACAACGGGAAGTCTCCAGGGTCTGTCTCGAGCCGCCTCGCCCCATTTCCCCCCTGCTCTCCTCCTCCCACACCCCCCCCAAAGGCCCTGTAAATATTTTTCCTGGGTAACGCAATGGAGTCAATTAAGTGAAGCTGTTCCACTAATCTGTTGCCCATTGGACTCTGGCACAACGATAAACAATGAAACCATCACAACAGAAAGAGTTAGGGGTCCTCTCTCTGGTGCCCTGACCGATATCGATTGCTGAACCATTACAGGAAACAAATGGCCTAGTTATTAATTCAATTCTGTTTGTGGAGGTTGCCTTGCTTAATAATGGTCACTGTTTCAAAGTATTTCACTGGCTGTGTTTTGGGACTTCTGGAAGTTACAAAAGTCACTATCTAAATGTAGATTCTGTCGTTATTTTTCTAGCCACTTTCTGTGTGTTGCTAAAATGCAGAGACACATATGCTGACATCCTGGGCAGTGGCAACTAACGTTGACCTTGTCATGATATGCAAACATGCAGCTAATGAACACATAGAATAGGACATGACCAATGAGCAGTCAGGACACTGAGGGGTGGTATCTCACTATAAAAGGGATGAGGCACTCGCACCCCGCCTCTTTCCACAGACCAACATCTACAGAGTGAGACAGGGTATATCCTCAGCATCACACCCCAGCACGTGGCTTAGAGCAAGGCTGGTTCAGTCAGACGAGTTACTACATTTAGATTAGCAGAGAGTCGAACTCATTGAGAACTGTGCTAATAGTTCAATAAAACACATTGAACTCACTTCAAAGTCTGGAGCATCTTTTACTCAAAACTGCATCAAGTGGCAGCTTGTGTTATTCCAAATTACATAACACAACAGACCTTCGATCCCAGCAGGTTGGGAGGTCTTACTATGAATGAATCTATTAGGAAGGAAAGCCTAGATTTAGGCCCACCTTTCATAATCTCAGTATGTTCCAATGTATGTTTGAAATGTAGTCCCTTTTGTGAACACACAAGCCCATTTAAGCACAGCGCTAATGACCAGCCAAGACCCCATGGGGAACTCCCTCCTGCTGCTCTTCAACATAAAGGCCGGGAGATGTTCTTTTCTTAAACACCCGACAGGGTCTAGGAGCACCCGGTTTGACAGCACCCCAGACGTTGCAGCACTCATTCAGTACTGTACCGGGAGCGTCGGTCTGGATTGTGTGCTCGAGTCTCGAGTGGGATTTTAACCCGCAAAACCTTTAACACCGTCACCAAAACGGCCAAGTTGTCTTGAGATATCCACCTGTGGTGAATCCCTGGCCGTGTGCATTCGCACTACCTCGAACTTGTTGGTTTTTTAAATGTATTTTTACGCTGCGGGATTGTAATTAAAATAGTGTCAAGCTTTCATGAGGGGAATTGATTGTAAAAGTTGGGAGGTTATGCTGCAGTTGTACACTGGGTGTTGGTGAGATCACATCTGGAGTATTGTGTACAGTACTGGTCTCCTTATCGAATGTGTTAGAAACCGTTCCAAAAAGGCGCTCTCCGCTAATACCAGCAATGGGCGGGTTGGCTTATGAGGAAAGGTTGGAGAGATTAAGTTTGTATCCGCAAGTTCAGAAGAATAAGAGGTGACTCGATCGAAACCGTTAAGATCTTGAGGGGCATTGACAGGGTGGATGTGGCGAGGATGTTTCCTCTTGTCGGAGAATCTTGATCGAGGGGGTCACGGTTTAAAAATAACGGGTCGCTCGTTTAAGACCGCAATGAGGTGAAATTCTCTGTGTGGCGAGTCTCTGGAACTCTCACCGTCAAAAGGCAGAGTCTTTGAATAATTTTAAGGCAGAGCGCGATAGATTCCTGTTAAACAAGGGGTGAAACCTTACCTGCTTCAGAAGGATGTAGGCTTGAGGTTACAATCAGATCAGCCATGATCTTATTGAATGGTGGAGCAGGCTCGAGGGGCCGACTCCTAATCCATATGTATATTTCAGTGTCTTTTCCATGGTTCTTGCTTCCCCGGTAGGCTTTGTGTTAGCTGTGGCCGAGTGGGTAACGCTCTCTCTTTGCATCACAAGATTCCAGGTTCAAATCCCACCAGGACTCTGGTATAAAAATCTGCAGTGCACTACTAACGGAATGCTGCATTATCATGGGTGTTGTTTTTTGGACGAGGCATTTACCCGAGGCCCCATCTGCCTGCTCGGGTAGGTGTAAAAGATCCCGTGGCACTTAAGTTGCAGAAGAGCAGTGGAGTTCTCCCCGGTGTCCTGACTAATATTCGCCCCTCGGTCACATCCCCAAAGCTGAGGCACTAGGGCCGTGATCGCATTGGCGTTGTGGGAGCTTGCTGTGCAGAAATTGGCTGGCACATTTCCTACATGACAGTGACCACACTTCAAAGGTAACAGTGGCTGTCGTGGGACATCCAATGGTTGTGAAAGGTGCTATACAAATGCAAGTCTGTCTCTTTTCTTTAAATTCAATCTATCCACGATCATAACATAAAACAAACAACTTGGATGCTCTTGTGGATTAGAAACCCTTGATTTTAAATTGAACGATTATTATCCACGTCATTGTGTGGGTTGAATTACACAGGCCACCTGATGGTGGGAATCGAGGTGGGTGAACCAGCATGGTGTGCCTCCAATTTCCTGGTCAGTGAGGGGGCGGGGAGATGCCACCTCCTCCAGATCCCTGGTGCCAATTGGAGACCCCCCTCACTGTATTCACCCGCCTGCCCGCCTTGCCCTGGCGACATCCCAGAATTACCCATGTTTCTCTCCCTCCTGCAGTACCAACAGCGACCACCGCTCCCTGTGACACAGCAGAGCCGCCAGTCTCCAGTAGGTCGGGCCATCTTCCTGGAGAGAGGTGAAGTCTTGCACCGTTACGATTAAAGGCTCAATTGGCTGAAAGCTCAAAGTGGGGTGAGCTGTCCCTGAGCATTGCCACTGGGGCCGTGGGGGCTTCTTCCTGAAGGTCGAATCCAACCCAGTGTACAGGGGGAAAATGAGTAACTTTGCATGAGCATCTTTGCAACGGAGGGGAGGTGGGGCTGAGGACCCAGTTTTATTCTGATGTCCATTTGCTGTGTTAAAAGGATTGGGGAAGCGCATCATAGACCAGTCGGGCCAAATGGCCAGTGTCTGTAACTTCAATGCTACCTTTGTACTTCCCTAAAGATCTACCCGGGGTGGGGGAGGTTAATGTGGACGCGGTCTGAATCCGAATGGATTCTCGAGTACATCTACGATTTGCTTTGTGCCGAATTCTCTGTTCTCGTGGTGATTGTAATTGCTTCCAACATCTTACATAGAAGAGGGGAGAACCTTTATCTCTGTTTTTTGAATATTACAGAGACGATTGACCTGAATGCCTCCCATGATGGGTGGTACGGATTGCTGAAGGATGTGATAAGAGATCATCAGGCTTCTGCGGTTTGGGTTTCGGAAGGCAAGGTATGTATCGCACGAGCCTCACATTGCACAGGTTATTCAAACACCATTTTTAAAGTCGGACTCATTGTAGCGATCTTCGGATGTTAATGATTACCCAGCGTGTACACCAGTCGCTGCGTAGGACTTGGGAGGGAGCCCTGAGGCCAACTGCAGTCTTGTCAAACTGGGATGTTTAGTCGATGCACGATGTTTGTTAGTTTTTTGAGCCAAAACGTGTCTCTGTTCGTTCCTTCTGTCGTATTTCTTGATCGACCTGAGCTGTGCGGGTCAGTAATTAACACATTTGTGTTGCAAAAGAATAACCACATTTGAGAAGATGCACAGGCTGCTCCTCTTAGGAGAAAGAGTGGAGAACAGGGAGACTCGTTCCGTGTGTTTGCTTTCTTTTTCTCTTCCTCCCCCACCTACCCATCAATTCATTTAGATAAAACTACATTTCAATTCAGTGCAAGTTTCTTTTTGCCCCCGGCCCAATACACTTCAGCGACCTTAGCTAATCTTGCACTTTCGCACTGGAGCCTTTCTCATTAACCAGAGCCATGCTCAAATCAACCTTCCTTAAGTATTAATGATCCATAGCTGTAAAAAGCATGTGAGTCGTAGTTTAGGATTTTCCCAATGAGCTGCCTGTGTTTGCTTTGTTAACTGCACCACTCTACAGGTTGCTCCAGTTAATAGCGATTGGTTAGCGGCACAATGAAATTGGGGAAGCTGATGAGCCGTTGAACCGTTTTGGTTTCCGGTGTGTGTTCCCGGCGCATGTGTGCCTCTTTTCAAATCATTTGAATTCTTTTGAAGAGTTTCCACACAACTATTTGCAGTTGCCAAATGTGCCACAGTGTGTGTCCTTGGAGCGGAGACCAGCATTTTAATCCGCAGCGATGCTCGGGATTTATCGATGTAACAACCCAAGTTTTAAAAATAAAATAAATTTGGTGCTCTACAATGCGGCAACTTTTACAAAGCCGACGAGATCAGATTCTGATCAATGTTTGGGTTTTGTTGGGAAAATCCTGCTTGCTCTCCTCGAGAGGCCCAGAACATGGACCTAACCGTGCCTTTTGCTCGGGTCGGAGAAAACCGGGATATTCTGAAATCCCTGGGGGATCATTGGAGGAATCCCACATCCTCTTAAGAGGGAGTATGTTTGTAAACCATCCTTCCGTGTCCCCTTCCCCGGCCAGAGCAGTCAAAGTTGTTGATCACTATTTCCTGTTTGGGAGGAGGGAATGGGCGTTTCTCCGATATCTGGGTGGGAAATTGTGGGGTTGTTTTTGTTTGTTTGTTTGTGTAATGCTTTAACTTCCCTATTTTTAATTTAGGCGGATGGACTAGGGGGCGAAGACCTTGAGATGCCCGATGACCGCATGTCCTATCTGTCGGCAATGGGGGCTGACTACCTGAGCTGTGACAGCCGATTGATGAGCGACTACGATGATACCGACAACGAGGGTGGAGCCTACACAGACAACGAGCTGGATGAGCCAATGAACGAGCCTCGTATCTCTTCTGTTGCAAGATCATCAGAGCCTGTCCAGGTAGAAGAGGTGAGGGTAACACGATTGGGATGTGTATTAACCTTCAAACGTGGAAGGCGCTCTGCACTTAAATTATAAGAATTCACAGCACAAAAAAACAGGCCATCAAACCAACTTTTGCCGTTTATGCCCCATTCAAGACTCCTCCGACCTCTCTTCATCTCACTCTATTGGCACATCCTTCTGTCCCAGACTCTCTCATACGTTTATCCAGCTTTCCCTTGAACACACCGTTGCACTTCATTTTGTCGTCTCCGGTGGTAATGAACTACATGCGGAGTGAGGGAATCTCTCCCGAAATCCTGACCGACTTTACTGGCGGCCATCTTACATTTATGACCCCTAGTTTTAGAGTCTCCAACTTTACCCTGTGAACAGGGAACCGGTCTCGCCTGGTGCATTGAGGTCCCTTTACTTTTGGAATGTAAAATCCCGAGTACGTACCTTACTCGCAATTAGGAGCACGCCATTCTGCCTCCTCTGCCCCTTGATAAAATCATGGCTGGTCTGGCGGTGACTTCAACTCCACTTTCCTGTTTGTGACCCAGCATCCGCTGCTCACCGGGTAAGAGACTTTCACAGACTCCCGACGCTCGGAAAGAAAAATGATTCTCCTCATCCGCCTCAAAATTCCAATTCTCTTCCTGCGCCTAGTATGGCAGACTTTTGTCCGTTCGTGCAGCTAGTAATTCCCGAAACAGGTCGCCAGTCAGTCCCCAGAGGCTTATAACGCGAGGGGCTCCACTCCACATCAAGCGTGGCCAATGGGAGCTGACCAGCTCCACAGCCATTGGTGTGTACAGAAGGATTTTGCAGGTTCACACTCTCTACCTGGTTGTCCGCGTTATGAACACGCCTTCCTCGGCCATCGGGTCCTGGGGTGGGTCTCGAACCTGGAACATCTGACCTGCGCCTCAAGACCACCTCCTGTCTTAAATGGGGGACCCCTTATTTTCAAACTATGTTCCCTAATTTTAGCTTCCTGCGTTACGGGGTATCGGCTTTGAAGCTATCTGACTTCTATAGAATTGTAGAATCCATACAGTAGGAGACCATTCAGCCCGTCGAGTCTGCACTGATCCTCTGAAAGAGCACCCTACCTAGGCTCACTTCTCCGCCCTATCCCCGTAACCCATAACCTGCATAGCTTTGGACTGTGGGAGGGAACCGGAGTACCCAGAGGAAACCCACGCAGACATGAGGGAGAAGGTGCAAACTCCACACAGACACCCGTGGCCGGAATTGAACCCGGGTCACTGGCGTTGCGAGGCAGCAGCTCTAACCACTGTGCCACCGTAATCCTCTCCCCATTCACCCTGTCAAGTCATCTGTTGAGTTTTTAATTTGTATTTTTACTGCATAAGATTGGAGTTGTGCAAAGTTGTGGCTACGATGATTTACACTATTGAGGTTGGATGACTGGAAATGGATGAGTTGTAAATTGTAACCTCTTTAATATAGTTCTTGTGGGATTTTTCGTTTACAACTGTCCTGCCACAATTGTCGCACGTGTACCTCACCCTGTCAATGATTTGTTTGTGTTTTTAGCGGAAGCAGACTCCAGAACCGCTCGTAGCGCGAGGACAAATGAGGAGAGCAGGTAGCAGGGAGGTCCTCCGTGATCCCAGCCCCCCTCCAGATTTTAAGCCGGAACCGCCCAAGGTAACGGGTGTCATTAACTTCCTAACTTTGCACAAGATCAACTCTTGCTTTTGTTACACCTGAGAGAATTGTTGAGCAGAATCCATCAACCCCTGTGCTTGCTGACTTGCTCTGGCTTCTAGTCCGATAATGTCCCGGTTTGGAAATTCTTGCCCCTTTCACATACTTTCATGGCCACCCCGCTCCCTTTATCTGAAACCTCACCCAGCCTTACAGCCCTCAAATCTCTGCCCTCTTCCAATGCTGACGTCTTTGTACATCCCAGCTTTTAAGTGTTGGCGGCCATGGATTCAGCTGTCTGTGCCCTAAACTCTGGACCCTCTCTAAATTCCTCTCTCTTTCTCTCTTCTCTCTCCTTTTCTCTCTCTTCTCTCCCTTGCCTCTCTTCTCTCTCCTCTCTCCTTTCTCTCTCCTGTCTCTCCTCTTCTCTCTCCCTTGCCTCTCTTCTCCCTCCTGTCTCTCTCTCTCTCCTCTCTCTCTCTCTCCTCTCTCTCTCTCTCTCTCCTCTCCCCTCCTCCTTTGCCTCCCTTGTCTCTCCCTTCTCTCTCCTGTTTCTTCTCTCTCCTGTTTCTCCTCTCTCTCCTGTTTCTCCTCTCTCTCCTGTTTCTCCTCTCTCTCTCTCCTGTTTCTCCTCTCTCTCTCTCTCCTGTCTCTCCCTCTCCTGTTTCTCCTCTCTCTCTCCTGTCTCTCCTCTTCTATCTCCTCTCTCATTTGCCTCTCTTCTCTCTCCTGCCTCTCTCTCTCTCTTCTCACTCTCTCTCTCTCTCTCTCTCCTTCTCTCTCCTCTGCCCTCTCTCTCTCCTCTCCTCTCTCCTTTGTCTCCCTTCTCTCTCCTGTTTCTCCTCTCTCTCTCTCTCTCTCTCTCTCCAACTTGCTTCATAAAGCCTCTGAGCGTGACCATGCGTTTGATCAACTGCTCTACTATCTCCTCCTGTTGCTCAGTGTCAGATTTCTGTCTGATGCTCTTGTGAATCATCTTGTGGGCAACACAATTAATGTAATAAAAATCCCAAAACACATCCCAGGGATGTTGTCACCGAACTCCACGAGGAGATATTAGAAAAGTGACCAAAGCCTCGGCCAAGAGCTGCATTTTTTTTTGGTGGGGGGGGGAAATATTTTTATTACAATTTTTATACAAAGCATACAATAACACCGAATAACAACTGAACAATAAGAATCCCCACCCCCACCCCTCCCCCACTTACCCTTACAGCACTATAACCTCACTACTAAACCACTTCTCTTCTTCTTCCCCCCCCCCCCCCCCCCCCAACAGTTAACAGTGACCAATTTTTCCAAGTACAATATCGCTATATGCGGTAAAACACTTCCACCGACCCCGTCACGGTAAACTTGACCTCTTTGAGGTGGAAAAACTCCATCAAGTCACCCAGACATGCCGAGGCACTTGGCACTGTAGTCAACCTCAAGCACAGGAGGATCCGCCTCCTTGCCATATGCGAGACAAAAGCCAGGATGTCTGCTCTGTCCCCCCACCCCTCCCCCGTGTCCGGGGCTCCGGCATATCCGAAACCCCCAGAATCGGCACCAGTGGGCAAGGCTCGCGCCCAATGTCCAGGATTGCCAACACGGAATCAAAAAAGGACGTCCAGAAGCCCCCCCCAGCTTTGAGCACGAGCAGAACATGTGCGCGTGGTGCTCCGGCTCCCTCGAACACCGATCACATCTATCCTCCACCGCATCGAAAAACCCACTCCGTCTGGCCTCGTGAGGCGAGCTCGAAACGCCACCTTTAGCTGGATGAGACTCCGCCACGCACAGGACGAGATCGCGTTCACCCTGCTCCGAGCCCTCGCTCCAAACCTCCTCGTCCAAGATCGGCCCCAGCTCCTCTGCCCACTTTGCCTTCACTCCCTCACGTCTCCTCCCCCACTCTCCGCTGGTATAACCCCGACACACTGGCCACCCCTGACCCCGAGCTGGATAAATTCGGCTCGAGCAAGGTGGGAAGTACCTTTTGACCCAGGTACACACCTGAAGATATCTGAATCCATCAGCACCTGTAAGCCCATATTCCCCCTTCAGTTCCCCTAGGTTAGCGAACTGACCCTCTGAAAAACAAATCTTCTCCAACTCCTCTTCATTCTGCTCCCGAAACCTCACATCTGGCCCAGCAGGCTCGAATAAAGGATTTGCACAGGTGGGAGCTCGCCTTGAGGTAGCCTTCAAATTGAAATGTTGACAGAATTGCCTCCAAATTCGTAACGTGGCTACAGCTGCTGGGTTAGTCGAGTGTTTCTTCGGCACTACGGGGAGCGGAGCTGTTACCAACACCCCCAAACTTGTCTTCCCCCCCCCCCCAACCCCCACAGACTCTGCTTCCAGCCAGACCCACAGCTCCTCCGAATCCCCGGACCACTCTCGCACTTTTTCTGCATTGGCCGCCCCAATGGTCATATTGAAAGTTTGGCAAGGCCAAGCCCCCCCATGTTTATGACTCCCTCTGGAGCACCGTCCCCCTGATCCTGGGGCCCTTACCCACCCAAATAAACCCAGTCACCAACCGGTTGATCTCTCTGAAGAACGCCTGAGGCGGGAACATCGGCAGGCACTGGAAGAAAAATACAAATCTCGGCAAGATATTCATCTTAACCGATTGCACTCGGCCCGCCAGGAATAGTGGGAGACGGTCCCATCTTTGCAGAACCACCTCGACCTTCCCCACCAGATTCGTGTAGTTCAATCGCCACAGTTTCCCAAGTCCCTTGCTCTCTGGACCCCCAAATGCTGAAAATGACTTCCTGCTAGCCGGAACGGTACTCCCCTAATCCCCCTCTCCACCCCGGTGCCCTGACCACCAAGTAGTCGCTCTTTCCTATATTTAGCTTATAGCTAGAAAAGGCCCCAAAAAGGTGCAAGATCCCCATAATATCTCCCATTGATGCCTCCGGATTCCTAACGTATAATAACAATTTGTTGGTTTACTGGAAGGAGGTTTTTAGGGTAATTTCTAAAGTGGTGCACGTGAAACTGGACCTGGGCCCCCGGGAGGCCGTATTCGGGGTGTCGGACCAGCCAGGGTTGGAAAGGGTGCAGAAGCAGATGTTGTAGCCTTCGCCTCGTTGATCGCCCGAAGGTGGATCCTGTTGGGATGGGGAGCGGCCTCTCCACCCTGTGCCTTGGCGTGGCGGGGGGACCTGTTGGAATTCTTGACTCTTGAGAAGGTTAAGTTTGAACTGAGAGGAAGGACGGAGGGGTTCCACAATTCATGGGCATTATTCATTATGCACTTTCAGGAACTGGATAACATCGAACCTTAATTGGGACGTGTGGGTGGGAGGGTTAGGGGGAGGGGGGCTGTGTGTGTTAATGGCGACTAGGGGTGATCCCTAATTCGTTTTTGTCATTTGTTTGTGGGAACATGTGGGCTAATGTTTGGGGTTTGGTAGGAGGATGGGATCGTTGTTATTGATATGGGGAATGACATATTTGTTACTGATTATTGTTTATTGTTGGTGGGTGCAAATTTGGGAGAAAATGTGAAAAAGGAGAATAAAAAAATACATTAAAAAAAAAAAAACCAAATTGTTAGTGTATAGCGAGACCCTGTGCTCCATCCCTCCTCTAACTATTCCTTCCCAAGCTTTCAAAGTCCTCAGTGCCATAGCTAGTGGCTCTATTGCTAACCCAAACAGCAAAGGGGACATCGGACATCCCTGCCTGGTGCTCCTGTATTGACGAAAGGGCTCAGAAGTCACTTTGTTGGTGCAAACGCTGGCAAATGGGGCTACATACAACGGCCACGCCCACACTATGAAGCCTGACCCAAACCCAAATTTCCCTAATATCGCGAACAGATATCCCACTCTGCCCGGTCCAACACTTTCTTTGCACCAAGTAAAATTATGATCTCCGGAAGCCGGCCCTCCCCCGGGATAAGGGCCACGTTCAACAGCCGCCTCACGTTTGCCATCGACCTCCGCCCCTTTACAAATCCCGTTTGCTCTTTCTCCGCACCTCTGGAAGACGGGGCTCCAGTCTTACCACCATCACCTTAGCTAACAGCTTTGCATCCACACTTAACTGGGAGGTCGGATGATGTGACCCGCAGGCTGCAGGATCTTTGTCCTCCGTCAGGATCAGGGAATTCGACACCTGCTCCAGCGTCTGTGGCAGAGCACTTCTCTCCAAGGAGTCCCTGAACATCCCCAACAATAAAAGGGCCAGCTGGTCCACAAATCCTTTATAGAATTCCACCGGGAACCCATCCTGGTGCCTTTCCCGACTGCATCAATTTCAGCACCACCTTGATATCTTCCAACTCCCAACGGAGCTTCTAGGTCTTCCCGTAACTCCTATCCCAGGAATTCCACCATTTCCCTCCCGTTCTTAGGCGGTTTGGACCTGTGTAACTTCTCATAGAAGGCCCTAAATGCCCCATTCACCTTCTCTCGAGCCGAGACCAGTCCCCCATAGAATCATAGAATTTACAGTGCAGAAGGAGGCCATTCGGCCCATCGAGACTGCACCGGCCCTTGAAAAGAGCACCCGACTTAAGCCCCACACCTCCACCCTATCCTCTTAACCCAGTAACCCCACCTAACCTTTTGGACATTAAGGGGCAATTTATCATGACCAATCCACCTAACTTGCATATCTTTGGACTGTGGGAGGAAACGGGAGCACCCATTCCGTGTCCGGGTTTTAAACCTGTTACATCTTCTAACTTCACTGTTGCGATGTCATCAACCTGTGTCGTCAACTCTGGTTCCCTCTGCACTGACCTTCCGGACGTTTCTCGCCAACGGTGAATTGAAATGAAAGCTGCGAAATGTCACAATTGAGTGTCATGAGCAGTTGCACAAGGGTTTGACATTTGCATGTTCTTTTTATTCATGAAAGCCAAAAGCTGAGGCGCACTCCTACGTAAACGAGTCGTCGCGGCAGTACCACGATCCCAACCGCGGGTACGACTCTCGATACAGCAGCCCGAGCCCTGGGAGCAGCGAGCACCCCCGAGGTCAGGAGGCCCCACCCACCAAGCCACAGCCCCCCCCTGTGGCTTCTAAACCCACGTTCGGGGTCCGGACAGCGGCCTTGCCACCCACCCCGACTCTGCCACTCCCCGGCGAAGACGACGAGGAGGAGTTAGAGGTGCTGGCCGACGGCAACAGACAGCAGTCGGTCCTGGGGAAAGTGAAAATATTCGAGAAACTGGATCACAAAGCTCGGGCACTGAGGCTCCAAGAACTGCAGGAAGCACAGAATGCACGGGTAAGGCAGTCCTGACGCCATTTCAAGGTCATAATGTCAGGAGTAAGCAATTTGGCCCCTCCAACTGCTCCTCTGTTCAGTAAGATCGTGGCTGATCTGGGAGGGCCTCAACTCCGCTTTCCTACCCTTTCCCCCAGAACCCTCCACCCTCTTGGCAATCAAAAAACCCACCCAACTCGGCCTTGACCCACAGCCTCCACTGCGGCCTGAGGTAGAGAAGGTAGAGAATTCCAAACACTAAATGACCCTCTTGAGGAGAAATTCATCCTCCTCTCCATCGGGGGGGGGGGGGGGGGGGGGGGGCGACATGGTCTTGCGGTGACCGCGGCTGCTGGTGGCATTAATTAACCTGGAATTGAAAGCCAGTCTCATCATCGATTGTCATAAAATCCCGTCTAGTTCACGAATGTCTCTTAGCCGAAGGAAATCTGCCGTCCTTGCTCGGACTGGCCGACACAAAGAACAAAGAAAAGTACAGCACAGGAACAGGCCCTTCGGCCCTCCAAGCCCGTGCCGACCATGCTGCCCGTCTAAACTACAATCTTCTACACTTCCTGGATCCGTATCCCTCTGTTCCCATCCTATTCATGTATTTGTCAAGATGCCCCTTAAATGTTACTATCGTCCCTGCTTCCACCACCTCCTCCGGCAGCGAGTTCCAGGCACCCACTACCCTCTGTGTAAAAAAACTTGCCTCGTACATCTCCTCTAAACCTTGACCCTCGCACCTTAAACCTATGCCCCCTAGTAATTGACCCCTCTACCCTGGGGAAAAGCCTCTGACTATCCACTCTGTCTATGCCCCTCATAATTTTGTAGCCCTCTATCAGGTCGCCCCTCAACCTCCGTCGTTCCAGTGAGAACAAACCGAGTTTATTCAACCGCTCGTGACTCCTTCCTCTGAAGCAAGCCACTCCGGTCCGGGGCAGTTAGGGGGTGGGCGACAAATGCTGGTCTTGCCAGGCATACCCACAGCCCCTGAAAGAATAAGATGGGAGACCCCTCATTTTTAAACCTCTTCCCCCCCCCCGCCCCCCCCCAGTCTTGGATTTCCCCATGGGAAAGGGAAGCATCCTCTCGAATCAGTGTTCTCATTCGGGCTCTCTGCCCTTTTCGCACAGAACATCAGCAGCAGTAAATCTAAGGAGATGGACCCATTAGTAATGGGTGGAAGGCTTGTGGAGAACGGGCAGGACGGTGGAGTTGAGGCCAGGATGAGATCAGCCATGATCGCATTGAACGGTGGAACATGCTCATGGAGCTGAATTGCCTCCTCCTGCTCTAGTTCTTGTGCATTGGCCCACCGCGGTCTGCGTACCTGTTTGCAAACACTACACCAATGGCGACTGTGCCTTCAGCTGCCTGAACCCCAAACTCTGTCATTTCCTCTTTTAAACCTCCACTCCTCTAACTTTCCTCCTTTTTTAAGACGTTCCCTAAAACCTATTGAATTGACCTAGCTTTTGGTAATGTGAGCATTGCTGACTCGGGTCAGTGTTTATTATCCATCCCTAATTGCCCCTTGGGGAAGTGGTGGTGAGGTGCCCCCTTGAACCCGCTTAAGTCCCTGGAGTGTAGGTACACCCACTGTGCTGTTGGGTGGAGAGTTCCAGGATACAAGTTGTTGATGCAACTTGGTGATAGTTTCCTCTCTGCAGATCTTGAGGGAGTGAAGATTAATTGGGTTCCGTCAAGCGTAGTGACGCCCGTGTGGAGTTCACACATTCTCCCCGTGTCTGCGTGGGACTAGCCTCCACGACCCAAAGATGTACAGGGTAGGTGGATTGGCCACGCTAAACTGCCCCTTAATTGGAAAAGAAAATAATTGGGTACTCTAAAAAAAATTTTTTTTTTTTTTTTTTTAAGTGTACTAACGCATTGCATTCTATGACCACCGGGGGGAGGGGAGGGGGGGCGTGAAGAATAAAATTAATGGGCGCGATCCAACTGCCACGCTGTGCCAGTAAAGCAGCTCATCATAGCACACGTGGCTGTTGGAAGGGGGAGACCTCGTTCCCGGGATCTACCTAGCTCTCAACGCCTTGCACGATTCAACGCAGTCTCGCGAGATGTGACGTGAATCCTGCCGACAATGGGATTAATTTTTGGCAAATCTGCGTGGGCGGCTTATAACACAGTGGCTAGCACTGTTGCTTCACAGCTCCAGGGTCCCAGGTTTGATTCCCGGCTTGGGTCACTGTCTGTGCGGACGTTCTCCCCGTGTCTGCGTGGGTTTCCTCTGGGTGCTCCGGTTTCATCCCACAGGTCCTGAAAGACGTGCTTGTTAGGTAATTTGGACATTCACCCCCCCCCCCACCCCCCATCGTGTGTTCAGGCTGGGAGAGGGGCAGACGTCGGGGATTGCTTTGGGGGCCTCTGAGATCGGAATGCCATTTAAATATGGTGTCCCGATCTCTTGCATGAGAGTTTGGGTGGAGGTAGGATTAATTGAGGAACTCGGGGGTGGGTAGCGGGGGGATTTTCTGAAATGGAAGAATGTGCAGGCATTGTGGGGAGGATCGGGGCAGGGAGCCGGTGCAGACGAGGGGCTGAATGGCTTCCCGCGCTGTAGCAATTCTGAGAACCCGTTGTAATTTTTGCGAAAATAAACAGTCTGTATTTTCAGGTCCTTTTCACCCTAACCGCTCATCGTGTCCCCCCCCCCCCCCGAAGAACTAACTAAGGTGGGCGGCACAGTAGCACAGGGGTTAGGACTGGGTCCTGGGTTCGATTCCCGGCTTGGGTCGCTGTCTGTGCGGAGTCTGCACGTTCTCCCCGTGTCTGCGTGGGTTTCCTCCGGGTGCTCCGGTTTCCTCCCACAAGTCCCGAAAGACGCGCTTGTTAGGTAATGTGGACATTCTAAATTCTCCCTCTGGGTACCAGACCAAGGCAGGCCAGCAGCACGGTTCAATTCCCGTACCAGCCTCCCCGAACAGGTGCCGGAATGCGGAGACGAGGGACTTTTCACAGTCCCTTCATTGCGGTGTTAATGTAAGCCTACTTGTGACAATAATAAAGATTATTGTTATTAGTTTTGCGTGTGGGGCACAAAACCGGCGGTTGAGCATCGCTCACCTTGCTCAACGGGTTTTGCACGAAGGTCACTTGTTTGGGAGCAGGATCTTTGTGGTGTTGAGTTGCTCAATGTGTTTTAGAAATTACTTAAACGAGAGTTTGCAACCCTTTTCCGGGGCAAACAATTGGCCGGAAGAACCAGGTGGGAGCTGAAGGATATTTTGTTTTGCTCAGAAAGTTGTTCTGATCTGAAAGATTCTGCCTGAAAAGGCGGTGAAATTGGATGAATGATTATAGGAGGAACGAGATTGCGGGGAAAGAGCAGGGGAGTGGGATTAATTGGATTGCACTTTCAAAGGGGCAGCGCGGGCGCGATGGTCCAAACGACGACCTCCCATTTCCATAAAGTGGATGCAAAGTTTTACTCCCTAGAAAGATCTGCTGGAAATTGTGCAGGGTTTTGTGAAAGAATTTGGGGCATTTTTTTATTTTGCAGCACAGTACGATCATAGAGAATCCCTGCAGTGCGGAAGGAGGCTGATCGGCCGACCGAGGCTGTGCCGATCCTCTGAAAGAACACCCCCACCTCGGCCCACTCCCTCACCCTATCTCCGTAACCACACCTAACCTGCACACCGTTGGACATTAAGCAGCAATTTAGCGTGGACAATCCACCTAACCTGCACATCTATGGACTGAGTGGAAACCGGAGCACCCGGAGGAAACCCACGCAGACACGGGGAGAACGTGCAGACTCCCGTCACCCGAGGCCGGAATTGAACCCGTGTCCCTGGCGCTGTGATGCAGCGGTGCTAAACACTGTGCCACCCTGCTGCCCTCTTGATAATATATATATGTTAGTAGGAATTGTGCACTCTTTACTTTATCTCTCTCCTGCTCCCTCCCCCATTCCTTCAAACAGTTTTGCTTAGATAGTTTTGGTGAATTGGATGCAGACGGCCAAGTGGCTGACTTTAACAAGATAAATTCTTTGCATTTACAGCTGGAGCTGGCACAGAGGAATGCAGATATCTACGCAGTCCCTTCAAAATTATCTAAAGCTGAACATCCTCCACTCCAAAGGTAAAGCAGTGTGCCGTACTTCATCACTCGGAGCAAGAGGCCAGTCATTCTTTGGCATCTCCTCTGCTATTCGATTAGATCGTGTTGAGATGGACCTTGGTTTTGTAACTGCAGTAGCAGGGGCCATCTTGGGCAGGGTCATGTGGGCCGCCCATCCAGTCGGTAACTAGCGGGGGGGAATAACCCGAATAGAGGGCGGAAGTTTGCTCCGTTAGAATCTACAGACGTGACTGGAAGCGTTGAACCTGCATCGCCCTGTCAATAGTTATTGTTTTTGTTTTATTTTAGATTACCCAATTCGTTTTTTTCCAATTAAGGGGCAATTTAGCGTGGCCAATCCACCTACCTTGCACATCTTTGGGTTGTGGGGGTGAGACCCACGCAGACACGGGGAGAATGTGCAAACTCCACACGGACAGTGACCCAGAGCCGGGATCGAACCCGGGTCCCCGGTGCCGTAAGGCAGCAGTGCTAACCACTGCGCCACCGTGCCGCCCTTAAATAGTTATTGTTAATAAACATTTATAGTTCATTCATAACTGGTGGAACCAAGTTAATACAGTAACCTTTAAATCCCCTTGGTCAACGAGAAATACATTCATCACAATTTTTAAATTTTCATTTCTTGAAAATGAAAATCGCTTGTTGTCACAAGTAGGCTTCAAATGAAGTTACTGTGAAAAGCCCCTAGTCGCCACATTCTGGCGCCTGTGCGGCCTTCCTCAAGCCTCGACGGCTTTTTAGGGGAGAGAGGGCCCCAGATGATATCCTCCGGTTCTGTGGGGGGGGGGGGGGGGGGGGGGGGAGGGGGGAGAGAGTGCAGAACAAGGGAACAGATTCTTGAAATTAGAACTAGGTCATTCGGGGGAAAGTCCAGAGTCGCCTTCATCGAGTGTAGCAAACTCATGAGAATGGTTCTTCCTCTCGGTCAGCCTGTGAATGTTGGCAGTGAGTTGAAGCTTTTGGGACTGAGATTTTAGTTGGGGTATTGAGGTGTGTAGGATTGAAAAGTGGGCAATTGGGGTTGAAGTACAAGTGAACCAGGTAGGCCTACAGGTAGGCTTTCTGCTATTCCCTCTGTCCCTTGAGTCTTGGTGACAAAGACTGAGATGGGTCACACCAGCCCATGATTAGTTAGTTGCTGTAATTTGATTGTCCCATCCTTTGACGTTGTATTCTGCTGTTGTGTGTTTATATAACGGTAAGACTTTCTTTTTAAGGCCTGTGTCACAAGCTTTGCCTGTCCTGCTGTCACCCAGGGTGGAGAAGGGCTGGGTGGGGGTCAATGTTCTCAATGGCCCGAAGCAGGTTCTTCTGTGGCTGCGAGGGCCGACTGTGTGTTTCTCGCTCAAACCCCCAAACTGGAGATTTCAACCTTGGGGAGGCACTCCCATCAAGTGGCCCGATCGAAAGCCAATCCACCAGGAATCCCGTGGGTAAACCTTTTGCTGTTCGTTTTCCCACTCAACTCCCCGTAGAACGCAGGGGAGACCATTCAGCCTGACTGGTCTATGCTGGTCCAGATGAGTCAACTCTCACCCCATCAGGCAAAACCTTCTATTCCTGAGTTTACCTGATTTCCCTCTTGGCTATGGGGTACATCAGAGTGTTGTACAAAACTGAAAAGCTGCTTCATTTCCTGCCCTACACTCCAGACTGGAGGGAGTACCATGGTTTCATGATTGGACAACTCCTCTCCTGTTTTCCCCACCCCCCCTGCTTTTCTGCCGTCTGTAAACTCTTTTCATAGATGAAAAAAGACCCTTGCATTTTGATAGCACTTTTCAGGACCCCCCCCCCCTCCCCCCCCCCCCCCCCCCCAAGATATTACAAAGTGCCCTGCAGCCGATGAAGTCCTTCTGACGGGGAGTGACAAGAATGGATAAATCCGACATTTCGGATTGGTCCCAGAAGCTGGTCACGACCATGACCTGGGAAGAGAGAGCAGGTAGAACATTATTGGATGGAGGAAAGAAGTCGCATTTGTACAGCACCAACCTCAGGACATCCCAAAGTGGCAGCAGCCAATGGAAATACTTCTTTCCTGGTGCAGCGTGGAACGGTGGGAAAATTCCAGCCACTGTTTTAATAGGAGGGCAAATGCTTTGATGGTAGTGGGCAGCACGGTAGCACAGTGGTTAGCACTGTTGCTTCACAGCTCCCGGGGTCCCTGGTTCGATTCGCGGCTTGGGTCTCTATCTGTGCGGAGTCGGCACGTTCTCCCCGTGTGTGCGTGGGTTTCCTCCCACAGTCCAAAGATGTTCAGGTTTGGTGGATTGGCCATGCTAAATTGCCCTTTATGTCCAAAAATGTTAAGTGGTGTTACGAGGATAGGGTGGAGGTGTGGGCTTGAGTAGGGTGCTCTTTCCAAGGGCCGGTGCAGATCTAATGGGCCGAATGACCTCCTGCTGCACTGTAAATTCTATGATTCTATGAGAAGGGAGAGTAATGAATGAAATCAACTTGTGGGGGGGAAGGTTAACATAGAACATACAGTGCAGAAGGAGGCCATTCGGCCCATCGAGTCTGCACCGACCCACTTAAGCTCTCACTTCCACCCTATCCCCGTAACCCAAATACCCCTCCTAACCTTTTTGGTCAGTAAAGGCAATTTATCATGGTCAATCCACCTAACCTGCACGTCTTTGGTCTGTGGGAGGAAACCGGAGCACCCGGAGGAAACCCACGCAGACACAGGGAGAACGTGCAGACTCTGCACAGGCAGTGACCCAGCAGGGAATCGAGCCCGGGACCCTGGCGCTGTGAAGCCGCAGTGCTAGCCACTTGTGCTACCGTGCTGCTCCAGGTTGCGGAGAAATGGCATCTAAATCTTATTGGTGTTTTGTTTTGGTGCCAGAGGTGAATGCTACATCGGCAGTATTTGTTACAAAATAAAAAAATAAAATGCTAAAAAAACACTCGGCAGCGTCTGCGGAGAGAGGAAATAGACTCCGCGTTTCGAGTGCGAGCGACTCCTCGTCCTGGTCATTGCCATTCACGGATCTTTCACTTTTTAGCCTTTCCCGGTCTTTTCGCGACTGAGAGACTGTTTTTCTCCGTGATCTAGGCCTCCCGAACACCAGAAACCCCTGTCGTCACAATCCTATCACGACCCAAGTGGAGCCGTCTACAGTGTCGAGGACGAGGAGGAGCTGGAGGAGCAGTACCGCCGACAACTAGCCGACCATTCGAAACGCGGTTATTATGCACAACAAGCACCGCAGCCAACCAAATACAGAGACACGGAATTGTAGAACTCAATATTTTGTAATCCAGGTGTTTTTTTTTTTTAAAAACTGAGCTAGTTTAAAAGAAAAAGCTGGAAATCGGCAGCCGGTCCATTAGTGCCTGAGTTTCAGCTGCTGATTGACATGCTATGTATTTGTGACAGCATTTTATTTTAATAGGACTGTGTGGAATAACATACTTTTATACTTTACAAATGCTATTCTAACTGCCTTTCCGGGGGGTTTCGTTTGTCATTTGATTGAAGTTTTTTCTATGTTACAGTTACAAGACAAAGAGCAAGTTACAATAAAAGTATATGAACTGGCCAGACACTCTAAAAGTCTTTAGAGTTCTGCGCAGTAACACAGGTGCCTTGTCTCCCATTTTTTTTATTTTGATCAAAAAGATTTAATTGGTGATGGTAACGACACTGGATATTGGTTTGATTTGAGTTGATTTATTTCATTAACCGATCGACCATGGGGGTATAAAGTTCTTGTAAGGACCAGAGAAATAAAATGTCTAATTTTGTATTGCCGTTTGTAAGTGGGGCGCAAGTGAGCGCGTTTCGGGCGCAGGATGTGTTCTTTTTTGTCTCCTAACCTATTGAAACGGACTTGGTTTTAAACTGATCAAATAAAATAAGTTGTGTTTAAGTGCCACCATTGTTATCCTTTTAATCTCCCAAAGCCACGGGGATGCAGGTGAAGCTGAAGTCCCTGGGTTTGGAGGGTTCAATGCATTTCGCCACCTGTAGCCTGTGAAATGAAATGAAATGAAAATCGCTTATTGTCACGAGTAGGCTTCAATGTAAGTTACTGTGAAAAGCCCCTAGTCGCCACATTCCGGCGCCTGTTCGGGGAGGCTGGTACGGGAATTGAACCGTGCTGCTGGCCTGCCTTGGTCTGCTTTTTAAAAGCCAGCGATTTAGCCCACTGTGCTAAACCAGCCTCCCGTGGTATATTGAAGGAGGGAAGGTGTGCCTTTATATAGCACCTATCACATCCTCAGGATTTCCAAAATCCCTTGCCGCCAAATTAAATACCACCATGAATTGACTTCACAAGTGATGTAGGACATACGGCAGTCAATTTGTCAACACAAATCTTTGCAATTCGCTGGAAATATCACTCATTAAAATGCTAGGAGGTGGTTTAGATTTGTGGGAGGGGTGTTTTTAAGATATGCCTAACTTTGAAGTCCAATGGTTAGCCCGCCCACCGTTTAGACTCCCCAGGTTGACTCACATTTACCAAATGAAGATATTCTTCCCCAACACGTGCAGAGTTTTCACTCCGTTTCTGGCTGTTGCAAAGGTGTTGAAGGAAGTGCCACTCCTCTGTGCTAATAGTGCCAAATCTATCTCCACCTCTCGCTGCACCTGGTTACGGAGCAACAGGTTGATTTATTTTCCTTTTATCAGATGTGTAAATTGGAACCTGGCTGCGATCGGTTACCCAGCTGGAATAAGAAATTTGTGTAAGAAATGCTGATCGTAAATCCACAACAGCACCACTCGTAATGTCCATCAGCTGTGGCTCTCAATGCCAATAGATTTCTGTGAATATTTCATTGTGTGTTTCTACCCATTCTAGGAGGAAAGTGAATCATTCCCCAATTCCTGAGCATGATCGTTCTAACCCAGCAAGTAACCTCCCTATTGGCCTATTCCCAAGCTGTTATGCATTGTTGAGAGGTCTCCTGAATAGCCATTTTCTTCTTTCTCTACCTGCACCTATTGACGCACTCAGGTAGACTTTTGTCTATTTGCATAGCCAGTAATTCCCGGAACGGGTCGCCAGTCTGTCACCAGGGGCTTGTGACATGGTGATTCACTGAATGTTGTTTGCTCTGGTGATTGCAGCTCTGGAGGATTGGAGTCCTGTAGTCCCTCTGCCGGGAGTGTTAGCCATCGCTCAGTTGGTAGCTCCTCGGAGTCAGAAGGTTGAGTTCAAGTCCCATGCTGGAATCCGGAGTATAAAAATCAAGGCAGACACTGCGGAATGCATTACTGAGGGAGCCCCACACTGCCGAGACGTGTCCTGTTCCGGAGGAGACATTGAGCCCAATCCTAAAGTAGTATTGGTTGCGTACACCTCCCAACCAATAATGGCTCTTCCTTGTCCCACTGTTCCTGAAATCTGTTTTATCCACTTTTCCATTGTGGGCAAGATTCCAGCGCACTCCTGGAGCTCACGGAGAGGGCTGGGAGAGGCCAAGATGCTTGTTGCAGAATGCCCAGGAGGAATTGTGCAATGAATTGCACCGGGAAAAGTTTCGATTAGCTGCTGTAAGGTGATTGATGAAGCTAAAGACGTTTCACCCATTCGAAAAATTACAGACCTGAGTCTGTAATGATTGTTGTTCAACAATAAAAACTTGCGTCTATAGTACTGTAATAGCTGCGAGGTTCAACATCTACTCGGCAGGTGAATTTGTTTATTGAAGTTTAACCATATAGAAAGGAGGACAAAGAATGCCACCCTACCCCCCAATTCTCTGGGTGTCGACTGGCCACGCTCCACCACCACACCGCTACCACCTCTCCCTCCCCTGTAAAAGTTCATTATTACCCTACTTATGAACAGGCAACTATTTACAATAAGAGACCATTAGAAAATGGTGGGGTAACACTGTATAGTGACTCAAATTTCAGTCGAGCAGGAGACTTCCGAATTCTCTCAGTATACCTTCGCTCTCTGGCCGGCTCTGCCTCAGTTGAGGTATCGATGTCTTGATCAGCAGTCGGGTGGTTTGAAGTTTCAGGAGGTGCGATAGTGTTCCCATTCCCTTCAGAACAACACTGGGTCCTTGCCCTAGTGGAGGAACGCTGGTAGGTGCCACTGGGCCAGCCTCCTCTGCTTGGATTGTGTTAGTCTCTCTCTTATGTGGTCTACATATTTCCTTCATTTTCTTCCTTGGGGGTGAACCAGATAGGACATCGGGCTGTTTGTGTTATGATCTTTCTGGGCATGTAGGCTGGGCCAACCTTAAAGTTCTGGACAGGTACTGAGTAACTTACCTTGAAGGACCTCTCACCTTTAATCGAATCATACCTCGTTTCACCTCCACTTTCCCTCCTAAATTGGGGAACATGCGGTCAGGTCTGATCCAGAGGTGCCTCCCTGTTAGTAACTCTGTGGGGCATCCACCCAGAGTAACGTGCGGTGTCGTTCTGGAAGTTAGGAGGAGTTAGCCAGCTGTTTAATCATTGCTGTCTTGAACGTTTTTTGGAAAATATTTTTATTTGACAGATTTTCACCACTTTCACAATATAAAACCCCCCCCCCCCCCACACACACACACACACAAACAGGCAATGGTAGCCAATTCCCGAAAGTGCAAGATGAACAAGCCCCAACAATTGTAGAATCCCTCCTTCACCCCCACCCCCTCCCCCCAACTCAAACTTCACCTTCTCCAGGGTCAGGAACTCCAGCAGGTCCCCCGCCACGTCGAGACACAGGATAGAGAAGCTGACCCCCAATAAGACCCGCCTACGAGAGCAGTCAGCAAGGCGAAGGACAAGACATCTGCCTCCGCACCCGCTTCCAATCCCGGATGATTCGACATCCCAGAACAAGCCAGCAGCGCGGGTTCAATTCCCGTACCAGCTGAGAATTCTGAATTCTCCTTCTGAACAGGCGCCAGAGTGTGGCGACTAGGGGCTTTTCACAGTAACTTCATTGCAGTGTTAACGTAAGCCTACTTGTGACAATAAAGATTATTTTTAAAAAATATATTATCCTCTCCTGTAACTTCATTAGTGACCTACTTGTGACAATAAAGATTATTTTAAAAAAATATATATCCTCTCCTGTAACTTCATTAGTGACAAAGAAATAGCAAAATCTTTCAATATACTGAACCCAGTGCTTAGCCTTTGGGTCAAAAAGATCGATTTTGCCAAAAAGGGGGTTTAATTTTTTTTAACTGTTGCTGTAGAGATTTTTTTTAAACTTCAAAGGCAGTCCCCCCCCCCCCCCAATCCCACCCCACCGAGGAGCTGACGATGCAGTCCCGATTCACCTCATCGGCAAATGTATTGGCTGTGAGGCGCAACAGCTACTCGGCAGCTGAAAGTTAACAAAGTTGTTTATTGAAGTTTAACTATATACCAACGATGACAAGGAATGCACCTCACTCCTCACTCCCAAGCGTCATCTGGCCAGCGCGCAGCTGCCACTCCAAACGCCGCTCCGCCAGTTTGGACTTGCGCTCCACGAGTCAACCGCCAACTCGTGCTCTGTGAGTCAATTTACGGGCAGCACGGTAGAATGGTGGTTAGCACAATTGCTTCACAGCTCCAGGGTCCCAGGTTCGATCCCGGCTCTGGGTCACTGTCTGTGCGGAGTCTGCACATCCTCCCCGTGTCTGCGTGGGTTTCCTCCGGGTGCTCCGGTTTCCTCCCACAGTCCAAAGATGTGCAGGTTAGGTGGATTGGCCATGATAAATTGCCTTAGTGTCCAAAATTGCCCTTAGTGTTGGGTGGGGTTACTGGATTATGGGGATAGGGTGGAGGTGTTGATCTTGGGTAGGGTGCTCTTTCCAAGAGCCGGTGCAGACTCGATGGGCCGACTGGCCTCCTTCTGCACTGTAAATTCTATGATAATCACTGCTCCGCGAGATCTGCCACATTATCACAGGTGTCTTTCAATGTAATAAAATATTACAAGCTGCTTTTCAGACACATTATCGAACAAGATGTAACATACAGCCACATGGAGATGATCAAATGCTTGGCCAAAGAAGAGAGTGTTCCCAAGGAGCATTTTAAAGGACATCTTCAATGGATATGGGGGAAGGCGGGATCAGGGTATTGAACTTGATGATCGGCCATGATCATAATGAATGGCGGAGCAGTAGAGGGCGGAATGTGGCTGAGTGTTGAGCACTGGGACTGCGGCACTGAGGACCCCGGGTTCGAATCCCGGCCCTGGGTCACTGTCCGTGTGGAGTTTGCACATTCTCTCCATGTCTGCGTGGGTTTCACCCCACGACCCAAAGATGTGCCGGTTCGGTGGATTGGCCACGCTAAACTGCCCCTTAATTGGAAGAAAAAAAATTGGCTACTCTAAATTTTTAAAAATGAATGGCAGCTTCAAAGGGCCGAATAGCCTCTTCCTGCTTCTATTTTCTATGTTAAAAGATACCGAGCTTTAGGGAGGGAATTCCCGGGCTCGGCAACTGAAGACACACCCACCAATGGTGCAGTGATTGAAATTAGGGAATGCTTATCAGATCTTCCGTGTTTCTGACACAGTCCAGGGAGTTGGGAAGGTTATTGGTCGCCAAGAGTTAGAGGGGTGCAGATATGTCAGAGTTGAGGGGCTAAGGATTTAGGATTTTATTTTCCTTATTCTTTCATGGGATGTGGGCAACGCTGGCAAGGTCATCCCTAAATGCTCTTGAATTGAGGGACTTGAAATGAAATGAAAATCGCTTATTGTCACAAGTAGGCTTCAATGAAGTTACTGTGAAAAGCCCCTAGTCGCCACATTCCGGCGCCTGTTCGGGGAGGCTGGTACGGGAATCGAACCGTGCTGCTGGCCTGCCTGGGTCTGCTTTCAAAGCCAGCGATTTAGCCCAGTGTGCTAAACCAGCCCCTAAACTTGCGAGTGCATTTCAGAGAGCAGTCAAAAGTCTGCATTGCTGTGGGTCTGGAGTCACATGTAGACCAGACCAGTTAAGGACAGCAGATTTCCTTCCCTAAAGGAACATTGGTGAACTAGATGGGTTTTTATGACAATGCCCTCAGGATCACCGTTATTGAGACTAGCTTTCAATTCCAAATTAAAATTAAAATTCCACCAGATGCCGTAGTGGATTAGCCTGGGCGTCTGGTTTATTACTCCAGTGATATCACCACAACACCAGCATCTCCCCCGTGAAGGTTCTCGAGATTTAGATGATTCCATGGAGGGATTTCAAAACCAGGATAAGAATTTTAAATTGAGGTGTTGCTTAACCAGGTGTCAAAGTAAAATCATAGTCTTCAGTCCCCACCACAAACCCAATCATATCCCTTTGTGATTCAACACGGGCATGTTTCCTATTTGCTGCGCACATTTGGGGCACCATGATACCATACTTAGACAGAAAATTACCCAGGTGTCCAATGCAGCTATTATTCATCGCTTGCTGGCATGCGTGGATCAAGGTTTTGACAAGATTTGCTGGCAGATTAACGTGGAATATTTGTTGAGCTAGATATTACTGAGTTGACGCAGCTTACTGGCGTTGTCGATGAGTCCTTCCATTGTTTTACACTGTGCTTGGCGGAGGCCGATTCAGGGGAAGGGGGGTGTAATGGATTTCCGTGGGTAGGACTTGGGTGGGCAATCTTCCAGATTGCCTGGCTCGATACCCGTGTCATAGCGGCACTGTTAACGGAAAGGCCTAGCTAGAGGAGCAACTAGTTGTGGGTGTACAGTTCTTCAGCGCCTTGACTGGCAGCTCATGGGTGCCCATTGTCTGTGTTACTGCAACTTCTTGATGATTTGTAGAGTGAACTGAATGGGCTGCACTCTGGCAACTGATATGGGAGGGGGCCCGTGAAAGACAGACTAGCAAGATCGTCAATTTCAAACTTTGCAACACTTCAGCTTTCTCTCTATTTATTTGTTTATTCTTTCAGGGGATGTGGGCATCACTGGGCTGGGCCGGCATTTGTTGCCCAGCCCTAATTGCCCTTGAACCGAGTGGCTTGCTCGGCCATTTCAGAGGGTGGTTAAGAGTCCACTGCATTACTGTGGGGGTCTGGAGTCACGTGTAAGCCAGACAGGATAAGGACGGCAGATTTCCCTTCCATGACGGACATTAGTGAACCAGATGGGTTTTTATAACAGAAAATGACAGTTTCACGGTCCAGCTTTCGATTCCAAGTTTATTAATTGAGTTTAAATTCGGCACGGTGGTTAGCATTGCTGCTTCGCAGTGCTGAGGTCCCGGGATTGATCCCGGCCCCGGGTCGCTGTCCGTGTGGAGTTTGCACATTCTCCCCGTGTCTGCGTGGGTCCCCCCCCCCCCCCCCCCCCCCCACCTCCACAACCGAACAAGATGCACATGGTAGGTGGATTGGCAATGCTAAATTGCCCTTAATTGGAAATAAATAAATTGGGTACTCTAAATTTATTTTAAATAAATAAATTCCATTAGCTGACATGGTGAGATTGGAACCTGTGTCCCCAGAGCACTAACCAGGGCCTCTGGATTACTAATGCACGACCATCTCCCTCCTTGCTGTCCCTTGTATGTGCATGTTGATGATTGTGGCTTTAAATTTTGGACCGTCCCCTTTGGAAGCAATGCTTTCGCATAAGCGTTTTTTAAAAAATAAAAAATTTAGAGTTGGCATCTTGACAAATACATGAATAGGATGGGAATAGAGGAATAAGGACCCAGGAAGTGTAGAAGATTTTAGTTTAGTCAGGCAGCATGGTCGGCACGGGCTTGGAGGGCCGAAGGGTCTGTTCCTGTGCTGTACATTTCTTTGTTCTTTGTACCCAATTATTTTCTTCCAATTAAGAGACAATTTAGTGTGGCCAATCCACCTACCCAGCACATCTTTGGGTTGTGGGGGTGAAGCCCATGCAGACACGGGGAGAATGTGCAAACTCCACCCGAACAGTGACCTGGAGCCGGGATTGAATCCGTCCTCGGCGCTGTGAGGCAGCAGTGCTAACCACTGCGCCGCTGTGCCGTAGTTGACGATGTGACCATTGATTTACATCACTTTGCCAAACAGGATTTTGATTTACATCACTTTGCCAAACAGGATTAATCAACGCCGCATTAGTCGTCACAGCATTGGACATTAGGAAATGTATTCACTGTGTTTTTTAATGTCCTCATTTCAGTTTTTGCTTCGAGAGCTCAGTCTCTAACAATAATAATCTTTTTATTGTCGTTTGACACTTGTCGCCCTCAGCTACGATGCTCTTAGTTGAATCGGACTTGTGCCTTTCCAAGATGCAGCAGTAATGTCCTGTCAGTTGGAATATTTTCTTTAGCCTCCAGCAATGTGGGATCAGATGTTTTTCAACACGACTTGTGAGGGAGTGTGGACAAATTTCAAAAGCTTCATTCAGGGTGTTTGTAAAACGAGAGAAATTTTGCATGAAAGTGAGGTTGGGGGATGGCTACTGATTGCGTATCTGTTATAACTTATGTTCGACAAGCTTCAGTAAGTGCATTAAGCTGAAAAATAAGATTTCCTTATGCTACATTTTCTTTTCTTTTGCGTTGAATTTTGAGCCAACAATATCCCGCCAGCACTTTTCTTTCGACACTTAGCAATTGTAACAATTCTAATCTCTGTGAACCAGAGTGTCTTTCCTCATTCCATTTGGATTTCTTTTATTAAGAAAAAAAGCGTGTCCCCGTTTTGAAAACCCACGTTTTGGGAAAGTAGAGTGGATGAGAAGGAAATAGATTGAGGGTAAGGGGAGCTCTGGACTCCGCATGCACCATTGCAAGGAGGATGGAGAGTTAAGGTGAGGTGGGTGACAGTGGAGTGAAGGGCTGGAAACCGGTTTATGAGGTGCTTGACTAACGCAGTGGTGGGAGGGAATATAGTACTGGAAAGGATTAGGTGCCTGTGGGGATGGAGGTGAATCATAAACAATGGAAGGAGGTGTGAAGAATGTAGGAGTTTCAGATATATTGTATTATATATATTTGGTGCAGTAAGGGTTAAAAACCTGCGTTAGTGTGTGTGACTGCTGCAATCATGTTTTTAAAAATCCTGGTGTGAAAGACAGCCAGGCTTTTTGGAGACAGAGGTGCAATTAAAGCGTTGTAAAAGTTTGGGCTAATTTACTTTTATTTGGATTAAGAGGGTTCCCTGGGGAGTAGAGTCATTATGTTCAGCTTAGTACGGTGACGTACTTAATGGGAGGAGCCAGGTGTTGTGGCAGTCAGGTGTTGAGGTCTTCAGGGTTAGTTTCTGGCTGGAAGGTGAGCTGAGGAAGTTCTGAAGAAATACAGCCAGAGATTCTGCATTTTTCTGTCAAGGTGCCAGAGCTATTTCTTTCAATCAGTCTCAAAAGATCTCTCTTTCTCAAAGGGGAATGTCCAAGACATCTCTTTACATCAAGTAGTTCACTTCTGGCTTCGGGTGACCTGACTGTGTGAGTTTGCACATTCTCTATGCGTATGCATGGGTTTCCTCCGGGAGCTCCGGTTTCATCCCACAGTCTAAAGATGTGCGGGTTAGGTGGATTGGCTATGCTAAATTACCCCTTAGTGTCGAAAAGGTTAGGTGGGGTTACTGGGATAGGGTGGAGGCCTGGGCTTGAGTAGGGTGCTCTTTTCAAGGGCCGGTGCAGACGCGCTGGGCCAAATGGCCTCCTTCTGCACTGTAAATTCTATGATTCTATAAGTATTCCTGAGTCTGCTACCTGTATTTAAAAGTGGATTGGGACCTGAGATGGGTTTTTTGTTTGAGTGGGAATAAAGATAGCAGTTAAGGGTTATCGTGTCACTGTATCGATTAGCATTATGTAGGGGGAAATTGTAAGCTATTTTCTTGCGTGAAGTTAAAGATATTTTAATGCTGTGTTAGTAATAAAGTTTGTTTAACATACCATATCCCTATTTTGTGTGAATCAAAGTATCCTTTCCTCACAGTCTTACAAAATTAAAATAAAATATTGGAGTTTCTGTCCAGTACCCTAGCCACTGTTGGGGTGAGGTCCAGGATCGTAATAGATGGGATGTCAGGGGAGTCATTGAGGGCCACATTCTCCACCTCAATTGCTCCTGAAAATATGGCCATCTGAATGTTTTCTCTGCCCTGCCGTGACACCTGAACGTTAAGATCAAAAATTATGTGGGACACAGAAAGAAACAAATAGATTTGGATATTGCTGACGAGAGAGACATGTTGCAGAAGCTTTTCATCTTGTACTCATCAGGACAAACTCAAGAATGCCAAATTTCATTTGATCACAACATTTAATTAATAAATCGAACTGGGATAAGGAGAGAAACAACCAGGAGAAACAGTGACACAGCATCAGGGAGACGACCGATAAAACTGATGTCAAAGGAGTCATTATTGTAAGGAGTCTATATTTTGATTTCAAATTCGACACAGTTTCTATTGGGTGGCTGTCTGCAGGTAAACAAAATGTCCTTATTTGGTCTTTAGTGGTGTAAATACAAGATGGTGGCTTCCTGCAGGTGGTTGGGTCAGAATAGTTGGAGCTCTGGCTATATTGTAAGTGTCCCATGCTCGACCAGTTTGGTAACATTGGGGATTCAGAATGGAAAGATGTTGTATGTCCCAGCAGTAAGAGGGTTAAGTACTCGCTAAAATGTTACACACACGGCAGGAGAAAGGAGATGAGATTTAGACTTGAATTTCGGAGTACACCTGTTGAGAATGGTTTGATAGGGATTTCCCCAGTTTTAGGTTTATTGCTCCTACGGTCTTTTAAATGAAATGTTAGAGTGAGGCCACTTCTAAACCCCTCAGGGGGACATAAAAGATCCCATGACCACTATTTCAATGAAGAGCAGGGGAGTCCTCACCGGTGTCCTGGGTCCAATATTTACCCTTCAATCAACATCTCAGACAGAATATCCCATTGCTGTTTGAGGGAGCTTGCTGTGCCCAAATTGGCTGCTGCGTTTCCTATATGATGACACTGACAAAACTTTGCAAGTATTTCATTGGCTAAAACACTTTGGGATGTCTTGTGGTCATGAAAGGTACTACATGAATGCAAGTTCTTTCCCCTTCTGAATTGTAAATTATGTTCCAGTTCTATAATTGTAGACATAACCCAATATTATAATATCGGGTTTGGACCTTGCGGTTCTTAAAATCTGAACTAATAACAGAAAATGCAAAAAAAATATACAGTTCAGGCAACATCTGGAAGAAGATGTTTGGTTTTGACTCTTCATCGGAATTAGTCAAATCTATTACTCCCTAGCTCAAATCGTGCAATTCACGTCCAGCCTTAACAACCACGTGATTTGGAGCACCACAAATCGGATTGTGTTTGAAGGATGCTACCCCAGGGGGTCAGACAAATCACATTCATGGGGAGCAGTGGCATGGTGGTATTGTCACTGGACTAGTAATCCAGAGAGCCAGGGTAATACTCTGGAGGACCCAGGTTCGAATCCCACCAGGGCAGATGGGAGAAATTTGAATTCAATAAAAATCTGGGATTAAAGGTCTAAGGATGACCAGGAAACCGTTGTTGCTCGTTGTACAAACCCATCTGGTTCACTGATGCTCTTTAGGGCAGGAAATCTGCTGCCATTACCTGGTCTGGCCTACACGTGACCCCCAGGCCCACAGCAATGTGGTTGATTCTTAAAAATGCCCTCTGAAACACACAGTTCAAGGGTAATTAGGGTGGGCAATAAATGCTGGCTCAGCCAGCGATATCCACATGCCCTGGACATTTTGTTTAAAAATTCCATTATTGAGCCAAATAATGGTCAGTCTAAAATTTGTCTGCAAATAAGGGGAACCTCAGGCGAGGGGATAAACACATGTTTCACCTCGAATATCTCAAGGTTGCTGTCTGAGTTTTACTGCTCTTTACTTTGCAAAAGCAGCATCTTGAATTTCGGCATTAAGTTTCTATATTTGTGCAGTGGACAGGAATGAATTTCGCCAACAGAAAGCTGCCTTCTCGTGAGAAGCGTATGTACCCTTTGAATAACGTGATGCATTAATTACTGGCAACCAAACTCTCCGGCACTGAAAAATTAATCATTACAAATGTGGAGTCGAGGGCAGCACGGTGGCGCAGTGGGTTAGCACTGCTGCCTCACGGCGCCGAGATCCCAGTTTCGATCCCGGCTCTGGGTCACTGTCCGCGTGGAGTTTGCCCATTCTCCCCGTGTTTGCGTGGGTTTCGCCCCCACAACCCAAAAATGTGCAAGCTCGGTGGATTGGCCCCTTAATTGGAAAAAAAATGAATTGGGTACTCTAAATTTAAAAAACAAAACAAATGTGGAGTCTCATTCCTTCAGGTTTTAATTGTTATTGGAAGACAATGAATTAAAATGGTCGAGAAACATTTTGACTTTATCCCCGTCCTTTTCTCTCTCTCTTAATCCAATTTTTCTTTCCCTCCCTTTGGGTGGGATTTTCCAGATCCCCCTAGGGGCGGGTCTTTCCAGTCCCGACAAAGCCAATGGACGTTAAAACGTCTGGCCACATTTTCCGGCCCTACCACAACGGGGCTGTAAAATGCCGCCCTCTATTTCTCTTTCTGCAACTGACCTGGCGTTGAATTCACCCACTCTGATGTACACTCCCTTCCTCGGACCCAGCACTCGTTATTTCCCAATCCTTCAATCTTTTGGTTAAAGACAGTCACGGTTGCATGTTCTCTTCACTCAGCTCCCAATGCTGGGTAGATCAATATCAGATTGCACCTCCAATAATTGGCCAAGCTAAACATTTAATAAGTTAAAAGTGCAAGGGGAAAGGCTAAATACTGGCAGGCGACTTTAGGTACCCTTCTGGAGTAAAATCTGGGCCATTACAACTTTACTCAAAGTGGAACTCGCTGCCACAGGGAGTGGCTGAGGTGAATAATATAGAAAAGGTGCATTTAAGGAAAAGATAGATAAACATATCGGGGAAAAGGAATGAAAGATATAGCAATAGCTTTCGATGACATAAGGTGGTAGGAGGTTCATGTGGACTATTTGGTCCTATTGCTGTGCTGAGAAACTATGTAATTAATCTTCACTTTAGCACTTTAACGGCTTCTACAGTTCTGCTTTGTTTTGTTACCTAGAATGGTTCCATGATGTGTTTATCTTCTGGTTAAATGCAAAGCAGCATGAAAATCTCCAGCATTAATTGCTAAAATTAGTCCTATAACATGGACCGTAACATCACTTATTCCCTCCCTACCTCAGTTCATTTGCTGCTAACTTCCTCCGTTGTCTTCACCTCTCATCTTGATGATTCCAATGCTGAGCTCACATCGGCGTTTGCAGCACAGGAGGCCATTCGGCCCATCAAGTCCACACCGGTCAACAAACACATCACCCACCTTGTATACATTTCAGCTCCTGCAGGATTCTGCTGTTTGTACCCAAACTTGCACCACGCCCCATTCGCCCATCTCCTTGTTTCTCACGGATCTCTATTGCCTCCCAGTCCGGCAACAACCTTGATTTTGAAATTCTCATCCCCCTCTTCAAATCTCTCCATGGCCTTGACCCCCTGTAACTGGGGAGGGGGGGGGTGCGAAGGAGATAGATCCTGATCTTGGGATCTTTGCACTCCCCCAATTCTGGGGTGCAATCTAATGGCCACGTGTGCCTGAAAAGCAGCTCGCCACGGCGCAGCGCGGCCAATAGAAGCTGGGAGACCCTGCTCCCGAGATCTTTCCAGCTCGCAACACCTCGCGAGATCCAATGCAATCTCTCCAGACGTTGCGATGTAAATCACACCCATTGTGGACGGGATCACCTTTTGGCAAATCTGCATATTAGAGCGAGACAGCTAGTCTC
The DNA here is from genome assembly GCF_047496885.1 of Scyliorhinus torazame. Taxonomy (NCBI): domain Eukaryota; kingdom Metazoa; phylum Chordata; class Chondrichthyes; order Carcharhiniformes; family Scyliorhinidae; genus Scyliorhinus; species Scyliorhinus torazame. Next base: position 265,447,207 of record NC_092715.1, on the reverse strand, counting down.
ACTTCAATGAGCAGATTCCTGAAGTACCTGTGCCGTGGGATCTATCTCCTTCACCTCCGAGACCTTGGGTGAGCGCTGTTCAGACAAACAGGGACCAGATGGAATGACATTCCTTTGTTAAACGTTAACTAATATGGAACCTTACTGCTCCCAAGAATAAGGTTTTAAGCATTCTTTGTATTATGTTAAAGATGTTAGGCAACACTTATTGCACAAACCTCTCCCTCAACCAGGAATATAGCTGGGATCAAATACCTTTTTTGAGCTCCGTTTCTGAGACCCCTGATACAAAGATATTTCCTGTCCATACATGTTTGATATTTTCCACACACATGTTGTATCCCCACCCCCCCCCCCCCCCCCTTCCCTCCCTCCTCCATCTCTGGCTGTCATCCCAGAGTCTAGGTTTAAACATTCAGGGTTAATGACTGATGCTGTTAATATCCCCTGGAGCCCTGAAAAACATTAAAGTTTTGAAAAAAGTTGATCTAGGTCGAATTTTTCTTTAAAAAGAAAAACTTTTTTTTATTAACAAAAATCCAGAAGTAGCTTTGTCGGGGGTCTTTTTTAAAAAAACAACCCAATGCTCTCAGCTGCTTTGTGGAGGGTCAAAGACTTGCTCTGAAAGTTGACTGGTTTGTCTTGGTGCCAACTCTGGTAACACAATCCCAAAGTGGCCGGGAGTTATTTTAAAACTATTCCACTTTGGAAAACAAGGGGTGGGTTAAAGAAAAAAAAAGTTGGGAAAGTGGGACGTGCTGCAACTTGGGAGAGAGTGATCCATTTCCTAAGAGGCAGCTCCTTGCAAAAATGGCCTTTTGAGTGAATTGTATTTGTTTTGGAGGGGAGGAGGAGGGGGAAGAGAGCAAGAGATTCGCCCAAAGTCACAGCAAAAAACAACAGGGAGGGAGGGAAACGTTTCCCTCTTTCCCCTTGTTGGGGGTGCTGATCCATGAGAACAGAACCCAGCCCTGTGTGTGTGTGTGTGTCTGCCTCTCTCTCTTGCCCTCGCTGCCGATGTCACTGCCAGTGGTGCTACCCACCTCCTGCTGCCCGGTGCAGGCTCCCTCGGCGGGCGGGGAGACGGCGCTCCGCGGCCGGCCTCGCTGTGTGTCCTGGCCCGGGGCTCTGCACCCGGGCAGCGGCTGCAGCGCCAGCCCGGCTCGCCAACCGCTCGCCTGCCCGCTCTACGGCCGCTCCCTCTTCGCCCTGGGACTGCTCCAGATCGCGCTGGGCTTCTCCATCGTGTCTCTCAGCTTCGGGGCTCTGTCCCTCACCGAGTCCCCCAACGTCAGGAATTCCTGCCCCTTCTGGGCCGGCTCCTCGGTGAGTTCAGCAACTAACTTATTTTTTAAATAGACTTTTAAAAAAAGTTTGACACCGAATTAACTCTTTGCTGTACCTCCCCAAAAAACTTTTAAAAAAGTTTGACACCGAATTAACTCTTTGCTATACCTCCCCCAAAAAACTTTTAAAAAAGTTTGACACCGAATTAACTCTTTGCTGTACCTCCCCCAAAAAACTTTTTAAAAAGTTTGACACCGAATTAACTCTTTGCTGTACCTCCCCCAAAAAACTTTTTAAAAGTTTGACCCCAAATTAACGCTTTGCAGTGCCCCCCCCCCCAAAAAAAAACTTTTAGAAGAAATCGCTTATTGTCACAAGTAGGCTTCAAATGAAGTTACTGTGAAAAGCCCCTAGTCGCCACATTCCGGCACCTGTTCGGGGAGGCTGGTACGGGAATTGAACCATGCTGCTGGCCTGCCTTGGTCTGCTTTCAAAGCCAGCGATTTAGCCCTGTGCTAAACCAGCCCCTATTTTAAAAAAGTTTGACACCTAATTAACTCTGCTATACCCCCCAAAAGAAACATTTTAAAAAAGTTTGACACCAAATTAATTATTTGCTGCACCCCCCAAAAAAGTATTTTAAAAGTTTGAAACCTAATTAACTCTTTGCTGTACCACCCCAAAATAAACTTTTTAAAATGTTTGACACCAAATTAATTCTTTGATGTACCCCTCCCCAAAATAAACTTTTCAAAAAGTTTGACACTTAATTAACTCTTTGCTGTATCCCTCAAAAAAACTGATTAAAACGTTTGACAGCGAATTAACTCTTTGCTGTACCCCAAAAAAACTTTTTTTAAAGTTTGGCACTGACTTAAGTCTTTGATGTACCCCCTCCCGCCCCACTGCTGTTCCCAATTTTTGGATTTTGTCCTGGAGCCTGTTGCATTTTCTAATCTGATTGCCTCTGGTCCAGTTCAAGGACAGACGGACTTGCATTCATCTAGCGCCTGCCACCACCTCCGGCCGTTCCCAAAGCGCTTGACAGCCAATTAAGTCCTTTTGAAGTGTAGTCAACTGTTGTAATGTAATGTAAGAAACACCCGCAGCCAATTTGTGCCCAGGACAGCCCCATGCTTCTGATCTACGGGCATCCGGGGCAGTGAAGGCGGAGGACCCCCTCGTGAACCTGCACCTGGGCCTAGTGAAACTTGCCATTAACAGGTCCTGGCAGCGGGCGACCAAGGGGGTTGTCCAACCAGACTGTCTGCCCCTCTTCCGCGGCTTCATTCGTGGCCGTATGTCCCTGGAGAGGGAGCCTGAGGTGTCCACGGGCACACTCGAGGCCTTCCATGCTCTAAGGGAACCACAGGGGTTGGTCTGCTTTATCGACTCTTGTTTTCACATTTTGATTTGATGCTTTTCAGTTTTATTTTTGGGCTATGCACCTACTAGGAGTGGCCCCTTTTGATTTGTCCTTCAGTTAATTTCTGTTCTATTCAGTTGATAAACTCTGAAATACCAATTTGCGCACAGGAAGATCCCACAAGCAGCAGTGTGATCATGACCAGATAATCTGTTTATTTTGTGATTTTAAAAAAATATAAATTTAGAGTACCCAATTCGTTTTTTCCCAATTAAGGGGCAATTTAGCATGACCAATCCACCTACTCTGCACATCTTTGGGTTGTGGGGGTGAGACCCACGCAGACACGGGGAGAATGTGCAATCTCCACATGGACAGTGACCCGGGGCCGGGATTGAACCCGGGTCCTTGGCTCCTTGAGGCAGCAGCGTTAACCACTGCGCCACCGCGACGTCCCCTTTTTTGTGATCTTTTCATAACATCGTGCAGCCAGGCCTGTTATACATTCTGTGCAACAATTTGGTCCTAACCTCTTGCCCCTTTGCTATGCAGCTCACTTTCCCTCTCATTGACTCAGTATGCTCTAAATTAGAATCTTACAGCACTGATGGAGGCCGTTCAGCCCATCATGACACATGCTGGTCCTTTGAAAGCACAATCTAATTGGTCCCACTGCCTCTGCTTCCTAATCGCTCTGCAAATTGCAATGTTATTTATTCCATTCTGCCTCGTATTCTGTCACCTTTGAACAATATCTGCGCAGACAGTATCCTCACGTAGCATTTACATTTACAGGTGCCAGTTACATTTGCGCAGTTTTAGTTTGCCTCGAGATGTGTGTTTCTGAGCTTCTTGGCCAACATTGTAGCGGACGTGCTTCAGATATTCAGCTGCAAAATGCAATTTCCATTTTAATTTGCGATTGATATCTTTTTTAATGGACGAGATTGTGAACTCGGAAATCTGAGTTGAGAGTTGTTGGATGGTATCATGATGTTGCTGTGCCTGCGAGGCCCATGTTGCTTTGTCGTGGAGGATGCCTGAGATATTCCCAATCGGTTTCAAAGAATGACAGGAACTTGTGTGGGACGATAACAGAATTTCTGGAAATGTATGGCACATTGCTCAGCATCTAAAAGAATGAGCCATGTCTCACTGAGTCAGAGGCTTGCATGTTTGAGCCTCACCCTGGAGACTTGAACACAAAAACCCAGGCTGACACTCGCGGCGCAGCGCTGTGGGAGTGCTGCACTGCCGGAGCTGCTGCCCAGGCTTTCCAGCTGGGTACAGAAGATCCCATATGGAGGAGAATCGAAGAGCTCTCCGCAGTGCTCTGACCAATATTTATCCCGTCAACCAACAGCATTTAATGAAATGAAAATCGCTTATTGTCACAAGTAGACTTCAAATGAAGTTACTGTGAAAAGCCCCTAGTCGCCACATTCCGGCGCCTGTTCGGGGAGGCTGTTACGGGAATCGAACCGTGCTGCTGGCCTGCCTTGGTCTGCTTTCAAAGCCAGCGATTTAGCCCTGTGCTAAACAGCCCCTAATGCATTGCTGTTTGTAGGAGATTGTACCGAAGCGGCTGTAAAACACCTGAGAATGTCCTGAGATTGAGAAAGGCGCTATATAAATGCAAGTTCTTTTGTCTCTTGTTGACCCCAAAGTGCTTCACAACCAGTGAAACACATTTTAAAGTGCAATGTAGGAACACAACGGGCAATTCACACACAAACAATCTTTGACAGGGCTGGATGATTTATTTGAATGTTGTTGGTTGAGGGATAAACATTGGGCTTAGGAGAACGAGGGTGACCTCTCCCCATTCCTCTTTGAAAGGGCGGTGTGCAATCTTTTACGCCCACTTGAGAGGGCAGACAGGGTGTTGGTTTAATGTCTCATTCGAACGAGGGTGTCTTCAACTTGGTCGAGTGGTGCACGGGGTGCACCTTGACCTGTGTGTGCAAGTTCCTGGAGTGAGTCCTGAATCTGCAACGCTCTGACTCCGAGGCAAGAGAGTTAAGCTCTGAGTCACGGGTGTCAGACAGTGAACTGAGTACAGTGGACCTGGAAATGCAAGGTAGGTGATTACCCCCTTATAGGCCTGAGCAATTAAAGATTAGTTGGGAGGACAACTGGTGGAGGTGGCATGTCAACATTGCTACATACCAGCAACAAGAGGACTTACTGGTTGGTTTAATACTTTGGAAGTTGGTTTAAAACAAACTGGGAATAGGTGAAACCATCTACAGCGGTTATCTCAGACTGTGAGAAGACACTAGAAAAGAGAGAAGAGAAATTGTTCCAGAAATAAATGGATTAAGGTCAAAATCCTGGAACTCCCTCCCTAACAGCACTGTGGGTGTACCTACACCACGTGGACTGCAGCGGTTCAAGAAGGCAGCTCACCACCACCTTCACAAGGGCAATTAGGGCTGGACAATAAATGCTAGCCGAGACGGCGATGCCCGCAACCCAAGATTGAATTTTAAACAAGAAGTGTATTGTGAAACAAAGTGGAATAAAATGGGGAGGTGAGTAAGGTCAGAAAGTCACAGAATGGTCAGCACGGCGGCGCAGTGGGTTAGCACTGCTGCCTCACAGCGCCGAGGTCCCAGGTTCGATCCCGGCTCTGGGTCACTGTCCGTGTGGAGTTTGCACATTCTCCCCGTGCTTGCGTGGGTTTCGCCCCCACAACCCAAAAGATGTGCAGGGTAGGTGGATTGGCCACGCTAAAGTGCCCCTTAATTGGAAGAAAAAAAATTAATTGGACACTCTAAATTTATTTTAAAAAAGAAACTCACAGAACTGTGGAGTGGCGATGAGGATGAATCAGGAACTCTACTGGAAATTTGAATTGGTGAAGATATTGAGAAGGATAGCTGCTGACCTGTTGGGGTTAGTTGGAACAGCATAACTGTGGAGCTAGTGTCGTAGGATTACATAGAATCCCTACACTGCAGAAGGAGGCCATTCAACCCAATGGGTCTGCATTGACCCTCTGGAAGAACACACCTAGCCCCACTCCCCCGCCTTATCCCCGTAACCCCACCTAACCTGCACATCTTTGGACACTCAGGGGCGATTCTAGCATTGCCAATCCAGGATTATATGGCATAAAAACAGGCCATTTGGCCCAACCAGTCCATGCCAGCATTTTTGCTCCACTTGAACCTCCTCCCATCTTTTCTCATCTAAATCCGTCTTTGTACCTCTCTATTCCCTTCTCCCTCAAATGCTTCCCTAACTTCCCTTTAAATGCATCTACACTGTTTCCTTCCACCAGCCCACATTCTCACCACTCTCTGGGCGGCACGGTGGTTAGCACTGCTGCATCACAGCGCCAGGGACCTGGGTTCGATTCCGGCCTTGGGTGACCATCTGTGTGGAGTTTGCACGTTCTCCCCGTGGGTTTCCTCCGGGTGCTCCGGTTTCCTCCCACAGTCCAAAGATGTGCAGGTTAGGTGGATTGGCCACGCTAAATTGCCCTTTAGTGTCCAAAGATTAGGTGGGGTTACTGGGTTACAGGGATAGGGTGGAGGTGTCGGCTTAAGTAGGGTGCTCTTTTAAGGGCCAGTCTAGACTTAATGGGCCGAATGGCCTCCTTCTTCACTGTAAATTCTATGATTCTCAGAAATTTCTCCTCCCCTCCCGATTGGATTTTTCAGCGGCTATCTTATAACGACGACCTGTAGCTTTGCAATTCCCCACAAGAGAAAACATTTTCTCTGCGTCCACTCTTCAGAACTTTATAAACCCCTATAGGGTAACCCCTCAGCCCTCGTTTTCAAGAGGAAAGAGACTCAGCCTGTCAATTAGTTCCTGATATGTAAACCCACACATCTGGTATCGATCTTGTAAATCTTCTCCGCACCCTCTCCAACGCCTCTTTAGCCTTTTTTATAAACCAGTTTCGTTATGTAACAGCTCTAATGTATAAAATCATCCAGATGCACTTCAGACAAATGAACACTGTGCCCAATGCCATCATGACACAGAAAGAGGCCATTCGGCCCATTAGCTTCATGTTGGCCCTCTGCAGAACAATCCAGTCAGTCCCACTCCCCTGATCTATACCCATCTCCCTCCAGGTTTATTCCCCGCAAGCGCCCGTATACATTTTTTCTAAATCATTCATTGGGATTACCATTCATTGTGTAAAAGTGTTTCCTACGTTCGCCTTGCATCTCCAGCCCAAAATCTTAAACCTGTATCCCCTTAATCCTTGTACCCTCAGCGAATGGGGGCAGTTTTTCTCTTGCCTAGTTGATCTGAACCTGTCACGATCTCGTACACCTCTATCAAATCTCCCCCTCAATCTCCTTTGCCTTTGAGGAGAACAACCTCAGTTTCTCCAACCCAAACCTTGTATCTAAAATTTCCCCCGCTCCCCCAATCCCTGGAATCTCCCTCCACACCCTCCTGTGGTCCCTCAGATCTTTCCTAAAGTGCGGTAATCGGAACTGGATGCAATACTCTAATTGCGGCCTAACCAGAGCTTAATAAAGGTTCAGCATAACTTCCCTGCTTCTGTACGCATTGCCTCTATTTCTGAAGCCCAAGATCCCATTTGCTTTGCCAACATCTCTCTCAATATGGCCTAATGATCGATGTACATGAAACCCCAGTTGCAACTGTGTCATTTAGTCCATTTGCCTTTCACTGTCCCTTCTGCTGCAATGCATATCCCCACAGTTTGCTGTATCGAAATCCACCAGGCACCTTTCTGCCCATCCTGCTAGTTTATCCATTCCCTGTTGCTGTTGATTGCCGTCATCCTCACTGTCTACCACACCTCAGCCAGTTTTGCAATTTTACTCAGTGTAAGGTCCATATGCTGTGTACTTAAGAACTGTATTAAGGCGCAATGTCATGGATTGTTGGGTAATTGCATGACTTGTTTGATTGTAGCTGACAGTCTGCGGCACAATTGGGTTTCTTTCCTTCGTAACCTCCTCTTGCTTTAAAGTGGGATGGTTGAACTTTAGGGCGGCTGTTTTCTCTGATCTGCCTGTTGTGAAAGTTTCTGGGGCAAGGGCGTCTCACCGGCAAATGGTGTGTTTTCAGATTCTTTTTTGTCTGAAAGATGTTGGTGTGGTGATATGCACCACTGTAAATACACAAGGGGTTAATGTAAATACACTACAACTAAGTAAACACTAGAGGGAGCACCGGAGATGTCATGACATGCAGACATACAGCTAATGAACACATAGAATGGGACACGACCAATCGGCAGTCAAGACACCCAGAGGTGACACTACCACAAGGGGGCAACCCATATATAAGGACAGGGCACACAAGCTCTGACTCTTTCCGCAGGCGACACTTAGAGAGAAGGACAGGGGCAGATCAGAAGCATCACACCCACCACGTGGCTTAGAGCAGACTGGTTAGTTAGACTGAGTTACTACAGCAAGATTAGCAGGAGAGTCGAACTCCTAGAGAACTGTACTAATGGTTCAATAAATCAAATTGAACTTACTTCAAAGTCTGGAGTATCTTTTGGTCAAAGCTGCATCGAGTTGCAGCCTGTGTTATCCCAGAGTACATCACACAACAGTTGGGAACACAGGCAAATAGGGAGCAGATCATTCTGCTGTTTACAGGACTGCTGAAGTGTCTCGAAAGACAAGGTGCCAATAGCAAAAACAGTAACAACTACTTGCATTTATATAGCGGCAGAATCAAAGTTTTTTTTTAACAAACAATTTTATTGAGGTATTTTTTGGCATTGTAAACAGTTACAGATTACAGAAATATGCAAACATCAACGGAAAACCAACACTTCAACCAAACCATAATGCACATACCGCTCCTCTCCCATAGACATTACCGCCTATTTATCCCTCCTACTCTACTCTAATCTAATCTCCACCACCCCCCCCCCCACCCCACCCACACGCTGACGTTCACTCTCCCGCGAAGAAGTCGATGAATGGTTGCCACCTTCGGGCGAACCCCAATACAGATCCCCTCGAGGCGAACTTGATTTTTTTCCATACCCAGAAAACTCAACATGTCCGAAAGCCATAGTTCGGTCTTCGGGGGTTTGGAGTCCCTCCATGCCAGCAGTATTTGCCGCCGGGCTATTAGGGAAGCAAAGGCCAGAACATCTGCCTCTTTCTCCCCCTGGACTCCCGGGTCTTCCGAAACCCCGAAAATTGCCACCTCTGGACTCAGCATCACCCTTGTTTTCAGCACCTGGGACATGACCCCCGCAAATCCCTCCCAGTACCCCCTAAGCGTAGGATATGCCCAAAACATGTGAACGTGGTTCGCTGGTCCTCCCGCGCATCTAGCGCACTTGTCCTCTACCCCAAAGAATTTGCTCATCCGAGCTACCGTCATGTGGGCCCGGTGAACGACCTTAAACTGAATCAGGCCGAGCCTGGCATATGTTGCGGTTGAGTTTACCCTACTCAGGGCTTCCGCCCACAGCCCGTCCTCCATCTCCCCGCCAAGCTCCTCCTCCCATTTGAGTTTCAGTTCCTCTGTCTGGGACTCTTTCCCCTTCATGAGCACCTTGTAAATAATCCGAGACTCTACCCTCTCCTCCTTCTCCTCTAGAGACTATTCTGTCCTGGATCCCTATTGGCGGGAGGCGTGGGAAGGATGGGACCTGTCTGCGTACAAAGTCCCGCACCTGTAAGTACCTAAAGTCATTTCCCCTTTCCAGCCCAGCTTTCTCCTCCAACTCCCCCAAACTCGCAAAGTTCCCCTCCAGGAACATATCGCCCACCCTCCTCACCCCCGCCCGCCGCCATGTTCGAAACCCTCCATCCACGTTCCCGGGGGGCGAATCAATGGTTATCACAATTTTATTGAGGTAATTTTTGGCATTGTAAACAGTCACAGATTACAGAAATATGCCAACATCAACGGAAAACCAACACTTCAACCAAACCATAATGCACATAGCCGCTCCTCTCCCATAGACACTACCCACCTATTTATCCCTCCTACTCTACTCTAATCAACCCCCCCCCCCCCTCTGAAGTTTACTCTCCCGCGAAGAAGTCGATGAATGGTTTCCACCTTCGGGTGAACCCCAATACAGATCCCCTCAAGGCAGACTTGATTTTTTTCCACAAATTGGAGCCCAGACCAATGCACACACCTCCCCTGCATGCTTTCTCAACTGGCCCCAAATCCGCAGGGCCGGGCTGGTGGAGTACCTGGCCGGCGCAAGCGGTAGGGTGCCAAACTGGTGCCCCTGCACGAAGCCGCCTCCACCCGCTCCCAGATAGACCCCGTATCCACCATCCACTTCCTAAGTTAGCCGCCCAGTAGTCGTTGATCAGACTCGGCAATGCCAGTCCCCCCTCGCTGCGGCTCCTTTCAAGCATCGCCTTCCTCACCTGCGGGGATTTCCCCGCCCAGACAAAGCTCATGATGATTTTGCCGGTCCTTTTGAAGAAGTACCGTGGAATAAAGATCGGGAGGCACTGGAAGATGAACAGGAATCTAGGGAGGATTGTCACCTTTACCGTCTGCACCCTCCCCGCAAGTGACAGCGGGAGTGCATCCCATCTCCGAAACTCCCTCTTCATTTGTTCCACCACTCTAGTCAAATTTCGGCATAATCAAAGTTAAACACCACAAAGCGAGTCACATGAGGTGTCACAGGCTAAATCAGACTCGTGCTCGAAGAAGAATTCTTTCTACAATTGTGTAGGGTTTTGGTGAGACCACATCTGGAGTACTGGCTGCATTTTTGGTCTCCACGTTTAAGAAAGGATGGAATCATGGAATTCCTAAAGTGCAGAAGGAGGCAATTTGGCCTCTCGAGTCAGCACCCACCCTCCAAAAGAGCACCCTGCCATTTTTTACATTCATTTACAGGATGTGGGCATCAGTGGCTAGGGCAGCATTTATTGCCCATCCCTAGTTGTCCTTCAGAAGGTGGTGATGAGCTGTCTTCCTGAACCGCTGCAGTCCTTGAGGTGTAGGTACACCCAGAGAGCTGTTAGGAAGGGAGTTCCAGGATGTTGCCCCCAGCGACAGTGAAGAAATGGCCGATTTATTTCCAAGTCAGGATGGGTGAGTGACTTGGGAGGGGGACCTCCAGGTGGTGGGGTTCCCAGGTATCTACTGCTCTTGTCCTTTGAGATGGCAGTGGTCGTGGGTTTAGAAGGTGCTGTTTGAAGAACCTTGGTGAGTTACTGCAGTGCATCCTGTAGATGGGACACACAGCTGCCGCTGTTCATCGGTGGTGGAGGGTTTGAATGTGGGGGAGCAATCAAGCCGGCAGCTTTGTCCTGGATGGTGACGAGTTGTTTAGGTTCACCCCCCGCCCTATCCCCGTAACCCCACCTAACCTTTTGATATTAAGGGGCAATTTATCATGGCCAATTCACCTAACCTGCACATCTTTGGACTGTGGGAGGAAACTGGAGCACCCGGAGGAAACCCACGCACACACGGGGAGAGCGTGCAGACTCCGCACAGACAGTCACCCAAAGCCGGAGTCGAACCTGGGTTCCTTGCGCTATGAAGCAGCAGTGCTAACCACTGTGCCACCCTGCCACCCATATTTGCATTGGAGGTAGTTCAGCAGAGGTTCATCACACTGTCTTCTTCATATTAATAATAATAATCTTTATTATTGTCACAAGTGGGCTTACAGTAACACTGCAATTAAGTCATTGTGAAAAGCCCCTAGTCGCCACACTCTGGCGCCTGTTCGGGTACACTGAGGGAGAATTCAGAATGTCCAAATTACCTAACAAGCAGGTTTTTCGGGACTTGTGGGAGGAAACCGGAGCACCCGGAGGAAATTACAGTAGTACCTTGAAATTCGGTGTTCCTTTGGGCGGCCACATTGTTGGGGGCAGGTGTAGGGGGTTACAATTTGTTACGGGAATGTAAGGGCCAAGGTAAAATGTCCAAATGATTTGTATAATTCAGTTTTGTATTGCTTTATACTTGCGACTGCGAGACCATTTGCAGATCAGCGTTTGGGATGTTGGATGTGAGCAGTCCTTTCCTGTTACAGATGTTACCGGGAATGTCGGTGTGGCTGAAAGGTTTTTTTGTGTGAGAAGGTGGGTTGGTCAGGGTTCTCCGAATAAGGCAGTAGGGAGATGGGTGTGCGTAACAGAGCATACTTGCGTTCAGTCATGTCGAGAGTAGAGGGAGCTGTGTGTGTGGCAGTAAAGTATCGTACTTGGTTTCTCGCATGAGAATACCTACCTCAGGCACTATCATTGTATGGATATTTTTTTTAAAAACAGCACATCTGGTGGGCTGACTGGATCACCTGATGTAACTTGCTGTTGCACGAGATTGGTATGTATTTCTCCAGTGCATTAACCCAGAGGGTTCCCGAAATGCACAGCTGAGCTTTCGGCAAGGGTGTAGCCAAATGTTCTTCTTGAGGATGTGGGAGACTTTCGCAGATCTGAGTTATTTACAGAAAGTTCAATTAATTGCACATCACCAATCTCAACAGGAAGATACGATCACTCTTCCTTTCCTCAGTGCCACCAATAAATCCTGTACACAACCAAACATTTGTAGTTTTTTTTTTCCATTTAATTGGACGTCAAGACAATTTTATACAGGTTGAAGCATTAATCATGTTTTCTTAGTGCAACACTTCGTAGATCAAAGATTATAGAATCCCTGCAGTGCCGAAAGAGGCCATTTGGCCCATTGAGTCTGCACTGAACTTCCGAAAGAGCAGCCTACCCAGGCCCACTCCCCCATCCTATAACCCCATAACCCCACCTAACACTTGGGACACTAAGGGGCAATTTAGCATCGCCAGTCCACCTAACCTGCACATTTCTGGTTATTCATGAAGACCCCGTTAAACTACCACCAGTCAACTCTCCTTCTTAAAGGGGAAAGCGGCCAGTGGTTATCTGAGATTATGGCGACTTTGCCTTTACATCTTTGGACTGGGAGGAAACCGGAGCACCCGGAGGAAACCCACGCAGACACAGGGAGAAAGTGCAAACTCCACACAGACAATCACCCGAGGCCAGAATTTAACCCGGGTCCCTGGTGCCGTGAGACAGCAGTGCTAACCACCGTGCCGCCCACGTTTTGCCTCTTCAGCTCTGCAATATTTCGTCCATAACTGTGCTCATGAACAACATCACCTTGCATTTGTATGATACCTGTAACATAGTAAAACATTCCACAACTCTTCAAAAGAACAGTTAATTAACAATATTTGACACAAAGCTACGGAAGCAGATATTAAGACACGTGACCAAAGGATTGGCCCAAAAAGGTAGGCCTTAAGGAGTTTCTCAGAGGTGTGGAGAAAGGTAGAGAGGCGGATAGGGCTACGGAGGGAGTTCCACAACCTGGGGCCTAGGCAGCTGAAGACACGGTTGCCATTGGTGGAGCGATGGATATTGGGGATGTGCATGAGGTCAGTGATGGAGGAGTGTAGAGACCTTGGTGGGTTGTAGGGAATGCAGGAGCTTACAGAGAAAGGGAAGGAGGAAATCCTGAGGAGATTTGAGAATTTTAGATTTGCTGGATTAGGAACCAATGTAGGTCACACGGGGAGGTGTTGGCGGAGTGGTGTTGGCACTGGATTGGTAATCCAGGGACCAGGATTAATGCTCTGGAGACTTGGGTTCGAATCCCACCACAGCAGATGGTGCAATTTGAATCCAATAAAAATCTGGAATGAAACGTCTGAGACCCAACTGGTTCACTGGCCTACCTGACCCACTGCCAAGCCATTCAGTTCAACGGCTGTCAGGGTTAAACGCAAGCCGAGCCAGTCATGCTAAATCGCTGGCTTTGAAAGCAGACCAAGGCAGGCCAGCAGCCCGGGTCGATTCCCGTAACAGCCTCCCCGAACAGGCGCCGGAATGTGGCGACTAGGGGATTTTCACAGTAACTTCATTTGAAGCCTACTTGTGACAATAAGCAATTTTCATTTCATTTTCATTTCATTCATCCCATGAATGAATAAAACAAATAAGGTATGCAAATATTTCCATTTCGCGGAGAATTCATAGGTCGGTGTCCAAGACCAAGTCCGAATGAGGTCAATGCCCTGCACATTATGAGGTACTCACATCAGCCGACACCAGATGGGAAATATGCTCAAATCAAAAAAGGAATTTGGGGATGGGAGGAGGCCTTTCAGCCCCTCAAACCTGTTGTGTCATTCAACAAGACCTTGCTTGATCTGTATCTTAAATCCATCCACCCAATGTTTGGTTCAGTAACCCTTAACATCCTTTTCGAGCAAAAATAACTACAGAGGGCGGGACTTACCAGAGTATTTTGTCTTCCATTCCGTGTAAAATAATGGAATTAATGGTCATGGCTAAATTTGCGGGGACTATCTCTACATGAAAAGCCTAGTTAGCCGCAGCCAGCATTGATTTGGAAAGAGAAGATCCCAGCGGAACTACTCGCTGCCTTTGGGAAGGTGACTTACCCGATTAGACATTGGGAAATCCAATGACTGGAGGTGCCTGGGACTCTTCATGTCACTTGACAAAGTTCACATGAAAGACAATTTGTTAAAAGTAAAACGTAGGGATTTAAGATAAATCCTGGGAGTGGATAAGACATTAGCCACAGGGTAGAAAACAATGAGTACTCATTTGAGTTATATTTTAGTGGGGGCGAAGTTATATATCAGCGAAAGGCATTTGGACTAAATGATGCAGTTCCAAGACTTTTTGATGGAACTGCTACTCCTTCTAGTTCCCCAAAAAACACCTTGAAACCAATCCTGAGTGGTCAGATTTGCAAATGTTACAAAACTAGGAGGGGCTGTGCAATTGAAATATGTTTTGTTTCCACGTTATGTGCAGGAAATGTTAATGCCCTCTTATTACAACATATAGTTTGTGTTAATAGGATCCAAGCAAGTCCATGAAGCTGAAAGCAAGACACAGAGCTTTTCTTTATTGAGCGAGTTTATTGACTTGTTGAGTCTCGCAGCTCTCCTCCTACACAAGCCAGTGTCCGAGCTGTCCCCTATTTACACGTGCTCAAAGACAATTAATACACATCTTCTGTTTCTCTTAACCGTAACAGTGACTTTAGCAAACCGTAACAATATGAAGTATGCAGGAATGGAGAGTAAGATTCGCTTTGTGTTCTGAGAAAGTACTTGTTGCGCAAGGTTATCCTCTCTGTTTGGACGGGTAGTTTTCAGACAGCACACACTCCAATTGGGAAGCCTGGAGGCCTTGAGCCTCTTCCCAATAACTGTCCACATCTCTTTTGATTCTTTCAGTGCTGAAAGTCCTATTGATTTCAATCTTAAATCTACCCAGTGATGGAGCAATCCCACCTCTCTGAGGTAGAGAATTCTATTTCTCCTCATCTCAGTTCCAAATGTCTAACCCCTTTTCCTGAGACTGTGGGCTGGATCCTTCTGCCCCGCCTGCCGCAGGATCGCCATGGGCGGGACGTGGACCACGTAAAGGTCCACTGACCTCGGGCGGGAATTTCCAGTCGCCGGACAGTCGCCAGGCGGGTGTGGCCGAAGAATCCCGCCCATGTGATTCTTAGTTCTAGACTTCCAATCAGGGGAAACTGCCTCAGTAGAGAGAGTTGGGAAGCTTCTTTGCGCTCTGCCAAGCCTTTCATAATTTAATATCTTACAGCAGGATCACCTCATTCTCCTCAACTCCAGAGAATAGAGGCCCAATCGGATCGATCTCCCATCCCAGAATTGATCCAGAATAGGGCAGCATGGTAGCATAGTGGTTAGCACAATTGCTTCACAGCTCCAGGGTCCCAGGTTCAATTCCCTGCTTGGGTCACTGTCTGTGCGGAGTTTGCACGTCCTCCCCGTGTCTGCGTGGGTTTCCTCCGGGTGCTCCGGTTTCCTCCCACAGTCCAAAGATGTGCAGGTTAGGTGGATTGGCCATGCTAAATTGCCCTTAGTGTCCAAAATTGCCCTTAGTGTTGGATGGGGTTACTGTGGGGTTACTGGCTAATGGGGATAGGGTGGAGGTGTGGATGCTCTTGGGTAAGGTGCTGTTTCCAAGAGCCGGTGCAGATTCAATGGGCCGAATGGCCTCCTTCTGCGCTGTAAATTCTATGATCTGGTGAACCTTACATTACACCCCTCTCTAAGACAAATTGTGCTTCCTTAAGTAAGGAGACCAAAACTGTGCACAGTGCTCTAGATGCTGTATAATTGTAACAAGGCCTCCTTACTCTTGTGGGAGAGAGAGAGATATGAAGGATATTGGGAAGGAGAATTCCGGAACTTAGGCTCAGGTGCCTGAAAGCACGGCCCCCAATAAAGGAGCGTTGCAAATTAAGGTACCACGGTTACCAGCTGTTGGATTGTTCAATTGCACTTTTCCTGACTGTACGTTTGGACAATGCCCTCGCATTGTTGTTATTTGCCGACAATCGTTTACTAACCTACTTTGTGTAAAAGACATGGGCGGGATTCTCCGTCCCGCCGCACCCGTTTTCCGGGGCGGCGCGCTCCCGCCGGCAGAGGGATCCTCCGTCCCAAAAGCCGGCCAATGGGGTTTCCCATTGTGGGCACCCCCGTGGCGTCGGGAAACCCGTGAGGGTGAGTGCACTGCCGGCGAAATGGACGGTCCTGCCGACGGAAAATCCAGCCACACACTTCAAAGCAAAAAGAAATGGCATCCAAAATAACATGATTGATTAGATTCGAGAATTCTTCATTCAGAATTCCATGTCTGGTTAATGGCAAATTGAAAGCATTATTAATTAGACAAATGATCCAATCTGAACTCATCCACACCATGATGGGAAAGATATCCAAGTGTCTACAGAGCAGGCAGGACAGTAGAGAACAGGGATTAGTAGCTAACTGTACACAAGCGCAGATTAATCGCCAACTGCCTGGGTTTTGTAGTCAGTATCGAAGGGACAATACTCAACACTCACCTGGAAGGAAAGTTCCCACAAAAATATAATTCTTTGGCGTGGATCTCCCCATCACCATCTCAATTTTTATCTGCTGCCGTCCACTGGTTATCAGTGGTGTCCAGAAATAGTGATGTAATCAAGCTGGCAGAACCAGCCAATCAGATTGAAGAATTCTCACAGCCAGCAAACCAGCGAGTAAAATGAACTGGTTATAATTCACATTTTAATGAAAGCAAACTGTAGATTGGGATATATACATGGGATCACTGTGGAAGCTGAAATATCACGAACAAGTTTTTAAAGAGGATTATATTTTTATCCTCCTGGACTCGTGGAATGATACACCACACTTATAAATTAGCTTTACAGGGCCAGAGAGGTTGTTCCGCAATAATTATGACTTAGTACACCCTTTAAAAGCTCAGTGACCCCCTTTTGACAAGTCATAGCCTTTTTCAGTGCTTTTCACAATGAGAATACTGCATGAAAGGCTGTTAAATCGCAGATTGTATCTGCTGAGGGTGCTAAAGTGTGGAGCAGCAGGGTATCACTGACAGCAGCCTCTGGATTTATGCCTTCACCTGCTCAGGTGGAGACGCCAGAGTTTGCTGTCAGCTTTGCGTTGGCAGCACGTTGGCAGATCCACCATAAATGCAGCCACAAATTCTGGGCACAGCGGGCATTTCCCCTGACCTAGAGGCTGGCGAAAAGAGACTTCTGTGTCGCTCGCTGTGTGTGTGTGTGGGGGGGGCGGGGGGGGGGGGGACTTGATCAAAGTTTTCAAGATACTAAGGGGAGCAGGAATGGTGTCTAGCGAGAAACTGTTCCAAGATTCTGCAACGCCATCTAAAAACTCAAGTCCGAACTTTTAAGAATGAAGCTGGGTAACATTTCTACACAGGAGGTGGGGGAGTTTGGAATTCTCTTTTGCAAATGGTAATTGATGCCCGATCAATTGTAAATTTTAAATCTGCGATTGTTCAATCTTCGTTAGGATGGGTATTAAGGGATATGGAGCAAAAATGGGTCGATAGAGTCGGGTGACAGATCAGCCTGGATGTTAAGGGGCTCAATGACCTCCTCCTGTTCGAATGTCCTACATTGCGCAGGATGCTCTATAATACTGCACATTTTAAACGATTCAGAATGCTGCCATCTGTGGGGATGGCTAACACAAATATTATTCTTGGATGGAAATCCCGAAACCTGTAACATTTGCGTTTCCTCTCCCTCTCAGTCTACTCCTGAATTTTGCTGATCATTTTAATCGCAGTTTTCTCTTGCCATCTTTCTGCCATTGTTTGGAGTGAAATGTTGACAGGGCAGCAGACACTTGGAAACACCACCACTTGATAGTTCCCCTCCAAACCACGCGCCATCCTGACTTGGAAATATAATCGCCGTTCCTTCACTGTCGCTGGGTCAAAATCCTGGAACTCCCTAACAGCACCGTGGGTGTACCTACACCATGATGGACTGCAGCGGTTCAAGAAGGCAGCTCACCCACCACCTTCTCAAGGGGCAATTAGGGATGGGCAATAGGGGCTGGTCTAGCCAGCAAAGCACAGATCCGTTAGATGAAGAGGGTCAGGAGGAGGCACATGTGGGGCATAGGTGCCGGTATAGACCAGTTGGTTTGAGTGGCTTGTTACTGTGCTGTGCATTCTCTGTTCTGACTCAAGCTGATGGGATCAACGGACAGGGAATCTTGACGTGTTGAACCAGAACATAGGCAGTTAGTAAAATTGTGTGTGTTGATGCTGTTCTGAGTGTTAGAAACCAGTTCTTCGTCATCACTTAATGAGCTCAAAGTGGATCATGTCGCAGGAGCTTCCTCTGTAGCCTGTCACCATGGCAACCTCCATCACGTCAGGACTAGATGGTCAACCTAAAGGAATCTTCCAGATGTTTTGTGAACGCCTTATCTAACGAAAACCTTCCTCGTCTGCTAATTTGAAGCAAATTATAAGTTGCAGTGACAGCAACTGGCACAATTCTCCCAAAATATGACTACGCGTAATTTCGGGCGCAGATATTGGCGGGAATCGTGCCAGCTGTTCCGACGCAATTCCAATTGGGATCCTCCTGCACTTAGTAGTTCTTTTGGGTGGGGCGTGATTGGCACCGGCATTGAGAGGGTCGGGGCCTAAACGTGCCAGCCGGGCTTGCTCCTCAGAGATCGTCGCCTTTTCTAAAGGGTCCTCCGATCTCAGAATAACCCTGTGGACCCCCCCCATTCCTCTTCTCACCAACATCAGTCCCCCTCCCCCCAGCTCCAAAATCAACGGTATCAGTAGACCCCCCTTACCCAGATGAATGACACCCCGCTATGGGGTCACCAAATGCCCTCCCTCCTCAACTCCACCCCCTTCACACCAATGTATTTTTTTAAAATGTGTTTTCTCACGCTCCCTCTGTTTCTTTGGCCAATCTCATTAAATGTGTTGCTGTGGTTACCGACCCTCCCGCCACCCGGGACAATTTCTCCTCATTTACTCCATCGCAACCCTTTGTGATTTCATGAATATATCGCCACTAAACCTCGGATGAAAGCAAATTACTGCAGATGCTGGAATCTGAAACGAAAGAGAAAATGCTGGAAAATCCCAGCAGGTCCGGCAGCATCTGTAGGGAGAGAAAAGAGCTAACGTTTCGAGTCCAGGTGACCCTTTGTCAAAGCTTTGACTCGAAACGTTAGCTCTTTTCTCTGCCTACAGATGCTGCCAGACCTGCTGAGATTTTCCAGCATTTTTTCTTTGGTTCCATTAAAGCTCCCCTTCACCCTCTCTGATCTAATTTCAATCTGTCCCAGTTCATAAATACACCTCTCTTTTTTTTTCAGTCCCCATGAAGAGGTTATGTTGGTGTTTATCTGAACGCCATTAGCCACAAAGCGAACTTGTGGGCCAATGGTAGGTCACGAACATATTGAATGGCGGACCAGGCTTGAGGGGCTGAATGGTCTCATCCTGTCCTTGTTTCTTACGTTCCCTGACTCCGTTAGAAGATTTCTCTTTGTGGCCTTGCTCTTACATAGTTTGGGTAGGGTATCCAGATGAAATTTCTTGCAGCACTGATAAACTGGTCGATTGCTGTTTTGTAAAGGTGCTTTTATTTCCAAGTGTGTTTGAACCCAACAATTACCCTGTGACTTAAAATGTGCTGTTCATTTACAGGTGATCCTTTCAGGAATCCTGGGATTAACCACATGGAAAAGGCCAATGTTACTTCTGGTAGGAGAACTTTCATACATACATACATAGACACACGCACCAACATACACACACACCCACCATACA
This sequence comes from Scyliorhinus torazame, assembly GCF_047496885.1. Classification (NCBI taxonomy): domain Eukaryota; kingdom Metazoa; phylum Chordata; class Chondrichthyes; order Carcharhiniformes; family Scyliorhinidae; genus Scyliorhinus; species Scyliorhinus torazame. The sequence continues at coordinate 265,427,401 of NC_092715.1, read as the reverse complement.
TAGATGAGTATACCCATTTTTAGGCTTCTGTTCTCCATATCAGTCACATGTTGAATGGTCAAGATATTTACAGTAGAGAATCATTCAATTGGGGCAGTTCAGAAGGATGCCATTCGCTCCATCGTGTCTGTGCCATCTCTTTGAAAGAGCTACTCACTCTTTCTACTCTTTTCCCCAGCCATGCCAACATCTTCCCTTCAAACGTATGTTCAGTTCTCTTTTGAAAGTTACTATTCTTTTTTTTTTTTAATTTAGAGTACCCAATTCATTTTTTTTTCCAATTAAGGGGCAATTTAGCGTGGCCAATCCACCTACCCTGCATACCTTTGGGTTGTGGGGGCAAAACCCACACAAACACGGGGAGAATGTGCAAACTCCACATGGACAGTGACCCAGAGCCGGGATCGAACCTGGGACCTCGGCGCCGTGAGGCAGCAGTGCTAACCCACTGCGCCACCCTGCTACCCCCTTTTGAAAGTTATTATTGACCCTATTTCCATCGCCCATTCAGTCAGCGCATTCCAAATCACAATTCCCTACGTCAAAAGATTTCCTCACCATCTCAGCCCACAGTCCGGCAGGTTTTCCATATCTAACACACAAGCAATCAGCACTATTCTCCGCTTCCTGACCTGTGGACAAGTCTGTGATCCACGCAGCCACTGGCCATTTAAACCCACGGCCTCCAATTTCAACAGCGCATCTGACAATGTGGGGCTTTAATAAATGCTTTCAGCAAGTCCGTATCCACATCAACCACACCACTGTCATCTGCTCTCTCTGTCACTTCATCAAAGAACTCGCTTGTGCTATCATTTGATCTTCACACATCTCATCTGAAGACTCGTGTTCTTCACAGGACTTGAATCAGGACAACAAACAGTGATTGGGTACTTTAGTGGGATGTGTGGACTAGGGAGGATCATCTCTCTGTTAATCAACTCAGAGTGTTTGTGTTGATTCAGGCTATCAAATTGTTTCCAAGGTCCATTGTTGCAATTGTTGGTGGACAATTACGTTACATTTTTGTCTGTTAATTGCGCCTATGAAGCGTTTCGGGACGTGCTGCTGCTTTCAATGTGCTATGTAAATGCAGGTTGCATGATACATAGATCTGGCATTATTTATAGAAGAACAGGGGATTTTTTTATTTTGTCTGTGGAGACATGGTGGCCTAGTGGAGAGTTGCTTAAGTTAGGGTTGCCGGTTCAAATCCCACCTTGACAGCTGGTGAAATTTATATTCAATTAATTTTTTTAAAATTTAAAGCTAATCTGAGTGATTGTCACAAAACTCCATCGGGTTCACCAATGTCCCTTTCAGGGGAGGGCATCTGCCACCCTTACCCAGTCTGGCCTACATATGGTTGTTAAATTTGCTGATGACGCAACGTAGGAAAGTAAATTGTGAAGAAGACATCAGGAGGCTACAAAGGTAAGGGTATTAACAGGGTGGATGTGGAGATCATATTCTTGTCGGAGATTCTAGAACTAAGGGGTCACTGTTTTAAAATAAGGGGTCGCCTATTCAAGACCCAGATTCGGAGAAATGCTATCACTCAAGAGTGTTGAGAGTTTCTGGAATTCTCTTTCACAAATGGCGGTGGAAGCAAAGTCTTTGAATATTTTTAAGGCGGAGCTGGATAGATTCCTGATTAACCAGGGGGTGAAAGGTTATCGGGGATGGGCAGGAATGTGGGGTTGAGGTTACAATCAGATCAGCTGTGATCTTATTGAACGGCGGAGCAGGCTCGAGGGGCCGAGTGGCCTCCTCCTGCTCCCTGTTCAGATGTTCGCATGATCCACAGCAATTTTGTTGATTCCTAACTGCTCCCGAGGGCATTTAGGGATGGGCAGTCCATGCCAAGTGACCTCCACATCCCATAAATAAATATATTTAAAGAAAAGATCCCTTGTGTCCTGGCCAATCAACATCACTAAAACAGATTATCAGGTCGGTATCACACGACTGTTTATGGGATCCTGCTGTGCGTAAATTGGCTGCCGCATTTCCTACATTACTACAGTAACTGCACTCCAAAGAGTACCTCATTGGCCGTGAGTCGCCTTTAGGCATCCGGAGGTTGTGAAAAGCGCGATGTAAATGAAAATGTTTATTTTTGGTTCCTGTTAAACGATAAAGAATTACAAAATACTGTTGATATTCCTTTTCTAAACAGCGATGCCACCACAGCAAGTGAGTGGAAAATGCTGTGTGCATCTCAGACACATTTTAAGTAGGTATCAGATGTTTGGTTATTTTTGTGACCGATAAACTCCTTGCGAATTTTTAAAAAAAATTCAGCCTAGCCTCTCTGAAAAATCTGATGCAGTCTAATTTTAGTCAAAGCCCAACATAGATCGTCTAAATCGGAGCAGGGTGGGGGAATATTGCCTCCACATGTTGTGCCCTGATGTTTAGCCGTGTTACCTACACCGTGAGTCCGTCTCCTCCCAATGGTTGCTTCTCCTCCAAATCCTGATATTCATTCATCCTCTCCATAAGTCCAGGAGATTTCATCACATGACCTCCCAAACACCACCCCCCCTCCCCCGTCTCCCAACTGCTTTTTAAAAAAACTAGTTGACAGAAGAGTTAAAAGAAAATGAAAGGAATCGACCGACAATGTTCCTATGGCTGCTTGTGACCGATTCATCTTAGATTCCTGGAGTGCTGACGGCCCATTTCCTCATCGATGTGCTTCCGTCAGTCATATCATTTTTAAATATGGTGTTAGTTTACACACATATGTCAGTGACTGTTAACTGGGTCCCATTTGCTATGCTGCATGCTTGCCTGCCCTGCTCTTTGCCAGTTGAGGTATGCATGGCCTGGATAAGCTGGGCACTTTCAGCAGTTCAGCAATGGCAAGGCCCACGCCACCTTGCTTGGCACCTGCCAGAAACTACATGTCTCAGGGACAGCCCCCGTCTCCCCTTCCTAACTGCCCTCTTTCTGAAGTAAAGGTCTGTGGGGTGATTGTGGGTCGGTTAAGTTGTGTCAGGGTAAAAATATCGAGGGCAGCACGGTGACGCAGTGGTTAGCACAGCTGCCTCACGGCGCCGAGGACCCGGGTTCAATCCCGGCCCCGGGTCACCGTCCGTGTGGAGTTTGCACATTCTCCCCGTGTCTGCGTGGGTTTCGCCCCCACAACCCAAAGATGTGCAGGGTAGGTGGATTGGCCGTGCTAAATTGCCCCTCAATTGGAAAAAAAAGAATTGTGTCCTCTAAATTTATTTTAAGCACAGTTCAGCTTGTCAAACTGGCAAGAGGCGTGGGAAATGTACATTAGGAACATCGGAACAGGACAAGGCCATTTAACCCCTTGATTCTGTTCCGCCGTTTTTCACGGACTGATCTGTATCTTAACTCCATTTACCTGCCTTGGTTCTGTAACCCTTAATGTCCCCAATCAACAAAATTCTATTGTCATATGAGAGTACCTTTAAGAAATGGGTGTTTAAGAAATGTACCTTTAAGAAATGGGTGTTTACTACTGCAGTGATGTCAGAGAGTGGGTGGAGCTGGGCTGTCTGTCAGCTTTTTACTTTTGTTTTTGAGCAGGCTGCAGGGTGTGTTTTAGTTTCATTTTCAGAGCTGGATAGCTGCAGTCACAGCCAGAAGGTGTATGAATCTCTCTCTGTAACCTAAAGACTGTAAATCGATCCTGGTGACTTAAAACTAACAGTAGTGACTTTAACCTAATGTGCTTCTGTTGAAAGGTGCTTCTTCTGTCTTCTGGATGTTGTTTGGGAAGTTATTAAGGATTACTTAGTGTTGTATTCTTTGGGGTTGTATTTGAATTAATGGTTGCTAAGATGTTCACTGTATGTTTTAAACCCTGACAGGTTAACTTGAGTTCATAGAATAAACATTGTTTTGCTTTAAAATATACTTTTCCATTTCTGCTGTACCTCACCTTTGAGTGGGCCATGTGCTCCCCATACCACAATCTATTAAAAGTTGTGTGTCAGGTGAACTCCATGATACACTTTGGGGTTCTCTAAACCCTGGCCCATAACAAATTGGGGGCTTGTCTGGGATACAAGTCTATCTATTGGATTGGCTTAGTGAACTTAAAGACAGTGAGGGGTGAGCATATTGCGGTTGCTTTTCAGGTGTGGTATTCTAGTTTAAGTGGGGAGTGTATTGTGGACAATGGCTCTTTCAGAGGCTCAGACGTTTTTGGGGATGGAGATGGTCACACGCAGTACCTTATGGACAGAGACTAAAAGCAGACTGTTAGATTTGGCAAAACCATTGCAGTTAACATTATCTGACAAAATGCAAAAGGATGAGGTAATTATGGCGGTGGCTAAGCATTTAAAGTTAAAGGTGATTTAGAGATGTGGATCAGAAATTGGCTAGCTGAAAGAAGACAGAGGGTGGTGGTTGATGGGAAATGTTCAGAATGGAGTTCAGTTACAAGTGGCGTACCACAAGGATCTGTTCTGGGGCCGTTGCTGTTTGTCATTTTTATCAATGACCTAGAGGAAGGCGCAGAAGGGTGGGTGAGTAAATTTGCAGACGACACTAAAGTCGGTGGTGTTGGCGACAGTGTGGAAGGATGTAGCACGTTACAGAGGGACATAGATAAGCTGCAGAGCTGGGCTGAGAGGTGGCAAATGGAGTTTAATGTAGAGAAGTGTGAGGTGATTCACTTTGGAAGGAATAACAGGAATGCGGAATATTTGGCTAATGGTAAAGTTCTTGGAAGTGTGGATGAGCAGAGGGATCTAGGCGTCCATGTACATAGATCCCTGAAAGTTGCCACCCAGGTTGATAGGGTTGTGAAGAAGGCCTATGGAGTGTTGGCCTTTATTGGTAGAGGGATTGAGTTCCGGAGTCAGGAGGTCATGTTGCAGCTGTACAAAACTCTGGTACGGCCGCATTTGGAGTATTGCGTACAGTTCTGGTCACCGCATTATAGGAAGGACGTGGAAGCTTTGGAGCGGGTGCAGAGGAGATTTACCAGGATGTTGCCTGGTATGGAGGGAAAATCTTATGAGGAAAGGCTGATGGACTTGAGGTTGTTTTCGTTGGAGAGAAGAAGGTTAAGTGGAGGCTTAATAGAGGCATACAAAATGATCAGGGGGTTAGATAGGGTGGACAGTGAGAGCCTTCTCCCGCGGATGGAAATGGCTGGCACGAGGGGACATAGCTTTAAACTGAGGGGTAATAGATATAGGACAGAGGTCAGAGGTGGGTTCTTTACGCAAAGAGTGGTGAGGCCGTGGAATGCCCCACCTGCAAGAGTAGTGAACTCACCAACATTGAGGGCATTTAAAAGTTTATTGGATAAGCATATGGATGATAATGGCATAGTGTAGGTTAGATGGCTTTTGTTTCGGTGGAACATCGTGGGCTGAAGGGCATGTACTGCGCTGTATCGTTCTATGTTCTATGTTCTAAAGTTGCCTGAGATACAGTTTGACTCATTGGAAATGGCAAAAATTCAGTTACAACTTAAACAAGTGGAACATGAGAAAGAATTAAAGCAGCTTGAATACAAAAGAGAAAGAGAGAGAGTGGAAAAAGAGAGAGAAGAAAGGAAAACAGAAAGAATAGCCCCAGCAGAACAAAAAGAAAGAGAAAGGGAGATACAGATCAGGGACAAACATAAAGAGAGAGAGTTTGAACTTCAGAAAATGGCCATGAAACATGACAGTCAGTTAAAATTGGAAGACGTAAAGGGAAACGTACAGTTGGATGATAGTGATGAGGATAGTGAGAAAGAGCGTCGAAGGCATGGTGGGAATCTATTTAAATATGTCCAAGCATTGCCAAGGTTTGATGAGAAGGAGGTGGAAGCCTTTTTCATTTCCTTTGAGAAGGTAGCTAAACAAATGAAATGGCCACAGGACATGTGGGTATTACTGATTCAAACAAAGCTGGTAGGTAGGGCTAATGAAATGTTTGCATCACTACCAGAGGAGGTATCTGGGACGTATGAGGAGGTGCAAAAATCCATCTTGGGTGCATATGAACTAGTGCCTGAAGCCTACAGACAAAGGTTTACAAATTTAAGGAAAGAATTTGGCCAAACATACATGGAGTTTGAAAGGATCAAACAGAGTAATTTTGATAGGTGGATAAGGGCTTTGAAAATAGACCAAACGTATGAAGCTCTCAGAGAAATTATACTTTTGGAGGAGTTTAAAAATTCAATTCCTGATGTAGTGAGAACTCATGTGGAAGAACAGAGGGTTAAAACTGCGAGGTTAGCAGCAGAAATGGCAGATGATTATGAATTAGTGGGACATTTTTCCCTAGAGCATAAGAGGCTTAGGGGTGATCTTATGGAGGTCTATAAAATAATGAGGGGCACAGATAAGGTAGAGAGTCAACATCTTTTCCCAAAGGTAGAGGAGTCTAGAACTAGAGGGCATAGGTTTAAGGTGAGAGGGGAGCGATACAAAAGAGACCAGAGGGGAAATTTCTTCACACAGAGGGTGGTGAGTATCTGGAACGGGCTGCCAGAGGCAGTGGGAGAGGCGGGTCTGATTTTCTTTTAAAAAACAGTTAAACAGTTACATGGGCAGAGTGGGTATAGAGGGATATGGGCCGAATGCGGGCGAGTGGGACTAGCTTAGTGATAGAAACTGGGCAGCATGGACAAGCTGGGCCGAAGGGCCTGTTTCCATGCTGTAAACATCTATGACGGTATGATCTGTTTCGAAATGTTTAATTGACCCCCCACTCCCTCAGCCTCAACAGCTTTTAAGGGGGAGAGTTCCACATTTCTCCTGCCTTTAGTGTGAGGTGGTGCTTCCTGACATCACCCCTGAACAGCCTAACTCTAATTTTAAGGTTCTACCACTTGTTCTAGACTTTCCCCCCCCCCCCTCTCTCCGCCCCCCCCCCCCCCACCCCACCCCACCCCACCAGAGGAAATAGTTTCTCTCTGTCTATCCCACCAAATTCTTTAATCATTTTAAACACCTTAATCAGAATACCTCTTAATCCTGCCTCCTGGGCAACTTGTCTTTTGTACTAACTTTGATTTTTGTACTTAGATCCCTAAATCCCGCTGCACCTCCGTCATTCCTATCTCCTCGCTGTTTAGAGATCTCCCACTTAGAATCATTGAATCCCTACAGTGCAGAAGGAGGCCATTCGGCCCACCAAGTCTGCACCGACCCATCAAAAGCGCACTTTACACATGTCCACTCCGCCCTATCCCCATAACCCATAACCTAACCTACACATCCCTGGACACTAAGGACAATTTAGCATGTCCAATCCACCTAAACTGCGCATCATTGGACTGTGGGAGGAAACCGGCGCACCCGGAGGAAACCCACGCACACACGGGGAGGATGTGCAGACCCCGCACAGGCAGTGACCCAAGGCTGGAATTGAACGCAGGGCCTTGGAGCTGTGAGGCAGCAGTGCTAACCACTGTGCTACCCTCACTTTGAACTCCACCTGCCGCCATCTCTCCACTTTTCATCCAGAGGTCAAAGACCTGAAATGTTCTTTTTTCAAATAAACTTAGAGCACCCAATTCTTTTTTTCTCCAATGCAGGGGCAATTTAGCGCGGCCAATCCACCTACCCTACCCGGCTTTTTGGTTTGTGGGAGTGAGACCCACGCAGGCACGGGGAGGATGTGCAAACCCCACACGGTCAGTGACCCGGGGCCGGGATCGAACCCGGGTCCTCGGCTCCACGAGGCAGCAGTGCTAAACCCCCCCCCACAGACCTGAAATGTTGACTCTTTTGCTCTTTCTACAAGGATGCTGCATAACACGTTTCCAGTCTCCGCACTATTCTGCGTTTCACTAAATTGAACAAACGTGGGTGGATTGGAAGAAACAGCATTTCTTTTTTAAAAAAAAGTTTAAAAAAAAATATTTTATTGAAAATTTTTGGTCAACCATCACAGTACATTGTGTATCCTTTACACAATAATATAACAGTATAAGTAACAATGACCTGTTTTATAAACAAAGATTAAATAATATATAACAAAAACGAAAACTAAAACTAAATGGTAACTGCCTTGTCTCAGATAAACACTCTCCAAAAATATGATTTAACAGTCCAATATACAATTATTTATAGGTACGACTTATACATATTATACATATATATTAACAACCCTGAGAGTCCTTCTGGTTCCTCCCCCCCCCGGGCTGCTGCTGCTGCCTTCTTCTTTTCCATTCCCTCTATCTTTCTGTGAGGTATTCGACGAACGGTTGCCACCGCCTGGTGAACCCTTGAGCCGATCCCCTTAGGACGAACTTAATCCGTTCCAGCTTTATAAACCCTGCCATGTCATTTATCCAGGTCTCCACCCCCGGGGGCTTGGCTTCCTTCCACATCAACAGTATCCTGCGCCGGGCTACTAGGGACGCAAAGGCCAAAACATCGGCCTCTCTCGCCTCCTGCACTCCCGGCTCTTGTGCAACCCCAAATATAGCCAACCCCCAGCTTGGTTCGACCTGGACCCCCACTACTTTCGAAAGCACCTTTGTCACCCCCACCCAGAACCCCTGTAGTGCCGGACATGACCAGAACATGTGGGTGTGATTCGCTGGGCTTCTCGAGCATCTCGCACACCTATCCTCTACCCCAAAAAATTTACTGAGCCGTGCTCCAGTCATATGCCCCCTGTGTAACACCTTAAATTGAATCAGGCTTAGCCTGGCACACGAGGACGATGAGTTTACCCTACTTAGGGCATCCGCCCACAGCCCCTCCTCAATCTCCTCCCCCAGCTCTTCTTCCCATTTCCCTTTCAGCTCATCTACCATAATCTCCCCCTCGTCCCTCATTTCCCTATATATATCATACACCTTACCGTCCCCCACCCATGTCTTTGAGATCACTCTGTCCTGCACCTCATGCGTCGGGAGCTGCGGGAATTCCCTCACCTGTTGCCTCGCAAAAGCCCTCAGTTGCATATACCGGAATGCATTCCCTTGGGGCAACCCATATTTCTCGGTCAGCGCTCCCAGACTTGCGAACTTCCCATCCACAAACAGATCTTTCAGTTGCGTTACTCCTGCTCTTTGCCATATTCCAAATCCCCCATCCATTCTCCCCGGGGCAAACCTATGGTTATTTCTTATCGGGGACCCCACCAAGGCTCCCGTCTTTCCCCTATGCCGTCTCCACTGTCCCCAAATTTTCAAAGTCGCCACCACCACCGGGCTTGTGGTGTATTTCTTCGGTGAGAACGGCAATGGGGCCGTCACCATAGCTTGTAGGCTAGTCCCCCTACAGGACGCCCTCTCCAATCTCTTCCACGCCGCTCCCTCCTCTTCTCCCATCCACTTACGCACCATTGAGATATTGGCGGCCCAGTAGTACTCACTTAGGCTCGGTAGTGCCAGCCCCCCGCTATCCCTACTACACTGTAAGAATCCCTTCCTCACTCTCGGGTCTTCCAGGCCCACACAAAACTCATGATACTCTTTTCGATCCTTTTGAAAAAAGCCTTTGTGATCACCACCGGGAGGCACTGAAACACAAAGAGGAATCTCGGGAGGACTACCATTTTAACCGCCTGCACCCTCCCTGCCAGTGACAGGGATACCATGTCCCATCTCTTGAAGTCCTCCTCCATTTGTTCCACCAATCGCGTTAAATTTAACCTATGCAATGTACCCCAATTCTTGGCTATCTGGATCCCCAAGTAACGAAAGTCCCTCGTTACCTTCCTCAGCGGAAAGTCCTCTATTTCTCTGCTCTGCTCCCCTGGATGCACCACAAACAACTCACTTTTCCCCAAGAAACAGCATTTCTGGCAATGTACGAGACCATTGGTGATCTGCCTCGCCATCACCTGACTTTTAAAACCCAAACATGGCATCACATGGCCATCATTACCCCGTTTGATACAATCCTTTCACCGATGGTGGTATCCTGTCCTCTCGACATTCGCTCCTCACCTGTGATTCAGAATTTTTATTACAGTGGAAGGGCTTTGTAAGTAAAGGGACTAATGGTAGGTTGAAGGAAACCCCTTTGATGACAACTGGATAAATGCGTGGTTGGCAACGGGTATTAAACATCTTACGGATAAGTACAGACAGGGAAGATCAATCACTCTTGTGCAGTGCAGTGGTTTTTGGGTTGTTTTGAGGCCTCAAATGTTATTTGTGCAACGACGATTGATCAAGGTTGTACTACGTAGATTTGGTGTTATGAAGTTTAATTTTCATCATTTCGCTTGAGTGATTGTAAAAAGGTTTAGTTGGTCCAGTTTTTTGAAAGAAGCAGACGCTCTTCCTCAAATCGGCAGCAACTTTCCATCCCAGTGTGCATAATTCACTGAGAATGGAGAACACGCATGTAACCTTTTGAAAATTAATCATATTGTTGAACTTACGACTTATCAAAAGTGAAGCAATTATACATAAAGGACCTTCCCTTGATTCCTCATCGCAGCAGGGTAGCACAGTGGTTAGCACAATTGCTTCACAGCGCCAGGGTCCCAGGATCGATTCCCGGCTCGGGTCACTGTCTGTGCGGAGTCTGCACGTTCTCCTCCGGGTGTTTCCTCCGGGTGCTCCGGTTTCCTCCCACAGTCCAAAGATGTGCAGGTTAGGTGGGTTGGCCATGATAAATTGCCCTTAGTGTCCAAAACTGTCCTTAGTGTTGGGTGGGGTTATGGGGATAGGGTGGAGGTGTGGGCTTGGGTCGGGTGCTCTTTCCAAGGGCCGGTACAGACTCGATGGGCCGAACAGCCTCTCTCTGCACTGTAAATTCAATGATCAAGGAGAAAGAAGGGACATTCTAAGACTGGTTTTTCACTCCACATTCCTAGATTTCGATATTGTTACGTGGAATAACTTTTAAAATGAAGTAACTTTAAAAATACAAGTGAAATATGCTAATTTTCTACTTGCCTCCCATTCACTTCCCCTCCTGCTGTCCTCACCTCCTGCTCGCTGCATAGCCCATCCTCCTGATCGTTGAGGACCCTTCCTCTCTCTGACCTTCTGGTCTGTGGCCTCTGTGGCTCCTGACCCTCACTCGGGCTGCACCAAAATGATGGCAACTGAGCACGCCAGAGCCACCGCAAAACGACTTTAAAACGATGTTGAACAACGTCAGAAGTGAATCCACTTAAAAAGGGGACTTGCTGAATCACCGTGAGTACATCCCTAGGCACCTGGCAGGAGTGATTATTAAACAACCGTTGACACCGAGCCAGGGGCTGGTTTAGCACAGTGGGCTAAATAGCTGGCTTGTAAAGCAGACCAAGGCCAGCAGCGTGGGTTCAATTCCCATACCAGCCTCCCCGGACAGGCGCCGGAATGTGGCGACTAGGGGCTTTTCACAGTAACTTCATTTGAAGCCTACTTGTGACAATAAGCGATTTTCATTTCCATTATAGGGAGATGTTAGGGAGAGGTGACCGAAAGCGTGGTCAAAGAGGTTGACTTTAACGAGGGCCCTTGAAAGAGAAGAGAAGAGAAAAGATGGAGATGTAGAGAGAGGGATAGGGCAAGAGATCAAACCTAAGTATTTGATCTCATTTGGTCCCTAATGTTACCCAAATGTAATTGAGGTCATTATATTGTACTGATTAGGGCATAAGATATAGGACCAGAATTAGGCCACTCGGCCCACCAAACCTGCTCCGCCATTCGATCATGGCTGATATTTTCTCATCCCCATCCTGCTGCCTTCTCCCCAATAACTCCTGATCCCCTTATTTTTTTAAATTTAGAGTATCCATTTCATTTTTTCCAATTAAGGGGCAATTTAGCATGGCCAATCCACCTACCCTGCACATCTTTTGGGTTGTGAGGGCGAAACCCACGCAAACACGGGGACAATGTGCAAACTCCACACGGCCAGTGACCCAGAGCCTGACCGAACCTGGGACCTCAGCGCCGTGAGGCAACCGTGCTAACCACTTGCGCCACCGTGCTGCCCCCCTGATCCTCTTATTAATCAAGAACCTATCTATCTCTGTCTTAAAGAGACTCAGTGATTTGGCTTCCACAGCCTTCTGCGGCAAAGAGTTCCGCAGATTCACCACCCTCTAGCTGAAGGAATTCCTCCTCATCCCAGTTTTAAAGCATCATCCCTTTAGTCTGAGATGGTGTCCTCTGGTTCTAGTTTCTCCTACAAGTGGAAACATCCTCCCCACATTCACTCTATCCAGGCTTCTCAGTATCCTGTAAGTTTCAATAAGATCCCCCTTCATCCTTCTAAACTCCATCGAGTACAGACCCAGAATCCTCAACCGCTCCTCAGATGACAAGCTCTTCATTCCAGGGATCATTCTTGTGAACCTCCTCTGGCCCCTTTCCAAGGCCAGCACATCCTTCCTTAGATACGGGGCCCCAAACTGCTCACAATACTCCAAATGGGATCTGACCAGAGACTTATACAGCCTCAGCAGGACACATCTGCTCTTGTATTCTAGCCCTCTACACATGAATGCTAACATTGCATTTGCCTTCCTAATGGCCGACTGAACCTGCACGTTAACCTTCGGAGAATTATGACTATGACTCCTCAGTCCCTTTGTGCTTCTGATTACCGAAGCCTTTCCCCATTTAGCAAATAGTCTATGGCTCTGTTTTTCATACATTATTGCACATGTACAGGACTGGGATCAATTCAGGAATGAATAGATTGAGCTAATAGTTTCTGAGAAAAGTCATGCCTCCTGTTTCCACCTCCGCGCGGCATAGGAAGGGACACTACGCTCAAGGGAATCAAATAATAGCCAATGTCAGCCTGGGAGGATATGAACAGGGTCTGATCCATCACAGGGCACCACGTTAACACTTTACATTTCACTGGCTACCAGCCTCCCTTAGGATCAACCATATCAGAACTAGAACTGAACACATTGTAATTTGTCTGTCGTCAGGGCCAAGATTCGGAGCAGATTAAACCAACAAGCGAGATCAGATTGACACACTGTTGGCTACACCAGCCCACATTGTAAACCAGATCACTGTCAAATCGGAATCTATTACAACCCACAAACTGTGGATGGAGCTTTACACATCTGTCCACACCTGCCCTGGCATGTCGCTGCATTGAAGACAAACTCCTCGGTTTCCCCAATTTCTCTTTTCCCACTTTTTTGGCGCAATTTAATTTTTGCCCCAAAGTTAAGAACAAACTTTCACCAGCAGTCCGGCCGATGCAAAATGTGATTGGCCTTTATTTTCAATTGATTCACAAGATTATGGGAATTTCTGGCATTTTATTGTACATTTGTAATTTTAGGGAGGAGCGCTCTTGTACCATCGCGCTCCATGTGGTGTAGGTACACCCACAGTGCTGATAGGGAGGAAGCTCCAGGGCTTTGGCCCAGTGACATTGAAGGAACGGCTGGTATATTTCCAAGTCGGGATGCTGTGTGGCTCGGAGGGGAACCTCCAGATGGTGGTGTTCCAGGTATCTGCTGCCCTTGTCCTTCTAGATGGTAGAGGGAGCAGGTTTAGAAGGTGCTGTTGAAGGAGGCAGTGCACCTTGCAGATGGTGCACACGGCTGTTGCCGTGCGCCGTGGTGGAGGGAGTGATTGTTTTGATGGATGGGGTGATAGTCAAGCGCGTGGTGTCAGTCCAGACCGGTGGCCAAGAAGAAACATTTATCAAGTTGGCCCAACTATCAAGCTGGCTATTCACACTTACAGGAATCTTCAGAGTCAATGGAAGCCGCCCTTTGCCTGTCTTGGTCGATCCTGGCAACAGCACCTTGTATTCCCTGTTTTATCATATTCCCCTAACTGCATAATCAGTGTAAAATCCAGCAAGTATGGGTTTTGTTGTAACAGATGATAATCAGCTCCTTGAGGACTTGGTGCGAGGGAAATTTGGGGTGTTTGATATTGGAGGTGTGTGTGTGTGGAGGTGGCACCTCTGACTGGGCAGCACAGCAATGCCAGTCTGGATTCATCCTGAACTGGGACTTGAACCCACCTTCTGAGTCTGAGGCAATGGAGCTCCCCACCACGCCACATCTAGCACCTACTGGTGATGATTTAACCTGAGGGTCACCACACCTCAGGCAAGGCGCAAGGTTGAGAAGGCGGGGCCTTCATGAATAACCTCAGCCGGCACAGGAATCGAACCCACGTTGCTGGCCTCGCCCTGCATCACAGACCAGCTGTCCTGCCAACTGAGCTAAAAATAACTTTCACTTCTAGAGTTTCCTTTCATGACCTCAGGACATCCCAAGGCACTTCACAGCCAATGAAATGCTTTTGAAGTGTTGTCACGGAGGAAAAGTAGCAACCTGTTTACACAGAGCAAGATCCCATGAGCAACAATGTGGTAATGAACAAATAATCTGTCATTTGTTATTGATTGATTAGGGTAAGTACTGACTAGGGACACTGGGGAGAACTTCCTTTTCTTTCTTTAAAATATTGACCAAGTGATTTTTCAAGCCTTCTGAATGGTTGAAGGGATAAATGGGTCAATTTCAGGGTGGCAGCCTATGACTAGTGATGTGCAGCAAGGATTGGTGCTGGGGCCTCAGCTATTTACAATCTTTACAAATGATTTGGGCAAAGAGACCGAGAGTAACGTATCTACGTTTGCTGGCAAGTCGAAGCTAGTTGGAAATGTAGGGCGAGATCTTCCCACTGTTTATGGCGACGTGATCTTCCCCTCTGTCCGACGACGTGCCCTTGCCGTGGGTTTACCAGCAGCATGGACAGAGGTATGAACAGCTGAAGTGAATGGACAACAAAGTGGCAGATGGACTATAATATGGGGAAGTGTGGGGTTATTTGAACATAAGAATAGAAAAGCAGAATTAAATTTAGAGTACCCAATTCATTTTTTCCAATTAGGGGGCAATTTAGCAATCCGCCTACCTTGCACATCTTTTGGGTTATGGGGGCGACACCCACGCAAACAGGGGGAGAATGTGCAAACTCCACACGGACAGTGGCCCGGAGCCGAGATCGAACCTGGGACCTCGGCGCCGTGAGGCGAATTTTGAAAAACTATGTGGAGCTTGTAAATATTGGTGCTTCGAGGGACTTGGGTGCATTTGTACAAGGACTACAGAAAAACAGCTTCAGGTGCAGTAGGCAATTAGGAAGACAAATGACTTGTTGGCCTTTATTGCAAGAGGATTGGACCAACAAGAATAAAGAAATATTGCTGCAATTGTACAGGATTTTGGTGAGACCACATCTGGAATACTGTGTGCAGTTTTGCACATTCTCCTTGGTTGGTTGGGGTTGAAGCTTAAGATCAGCAATGATTGTGATGAAGGTGTGTGGTCTACTCCTGCCCGTTGGTCTTATGGTCCTCATGTCTCTATCAAAAGATGGCATCTCCAGTAGGGCAGCACTTCCTCAGTACTGCACTGACGTTGCGACACCGTAGAAGGTGACTGAGAAGATAAATATGTTAAAGACGTCATGGCAACACTGTCAACTGGATGTTCCTGTCCGCGTCATCCTCCACCTTGACTGAAATTTCGAATGACTGTGTCCCTTCATCTTTTCAGAGTCAAAATGCGAATTTCTCTATATACCGCCGTCGTCAGGGTGATATAATTCCAAAGGTTAATGAAGACTTACAGTCATCTTCGCAGGACAATGAAATTGAGCGATAAATCCTGAGAACAACTTAGGAAAATTTAGTATTGTCCATGTTGGATTGTTGATGTTTAATGGCCTATTTTGATAACACATCTGTGCAGCTGTAAAGTTTACTGAATACCTATTACCGCCTCTATAGCTTTGCCCGTGCTCTGTCCCTGCCTCGGCCAACCTTCTGTTGAAACCCTCCAATTTAAAAATTCTCATTCTTCTTTATGGATTCCGCCATGGCCTCATCCTTATTTCTGTAATCTCCTCCACTCCCACAGTCCTCCCCGATCTCCGCATTCCTCCAATTCCGACCTCTCGCACATCCCTGATTTTAATCGCTCCACCATTGCCTGGACCCTAAGCTCTAGAAGTCCCTCCCCAGCTTCCTCTCTGCGCTGCTCCCGAAATCTATCTCTCCTGCCAAGGTATTGGCCATCTCTCCTTCTATCTCCTTACGTGGCTCACTGTCAGACTTCTTTTCTGATGACGCTCCTTTGGAGCACCTTTAGTCTGTGTTATGGGCCAGGGTTTAGAGAACCCCAAAGTGTATCATGGAGTTCATCCGACCCACAACTTGTAATAGATTGTGGTATGGGAAGCACACGGCCCACTCGACAGGTGTGGTACAGCAGAAATGGAAAAGTATTTTTTAAAGCAAAACAATGTTTATTCTATGAACTCAAGTTAATCTTTTTAAAACATACAGTGAACATCTTAGCAACCATCAATTCAAATACAACCCCCAAAGAATACAACACTAAGTAATCCTTAATAACATCCCAAACAACATCCAGAAGAAACACCTTTTAACAGAAGCACATCAGGTTTACATTCACTACTGAGAACATTTATAATTCTGAATTCACCAAATTCTGAGGAGATAGTCTTTTCATGGCAGAGAGATCAACAGTACACCTGCTTTGTCTGGCTTCAGCTCCAACACTGAAAAAAACGAAACCAAAAAAAACACAGACACACCCAAGCTTTTCTCAAAGTGAAACTAAAAAGCAGAGCCTGCGCTCAGCTCCGCCCACACTCTGACATCACTGCAGTAACATGAGCAGACAGACATTTCTTAAAGTGACATTCTCATGATACTTGTTATGATGTTATTGGTGTTATATAAATGCAAGTTGTTCTTATAGGAGAGGTGAGACATATCGGAATTGGAAAAGCAGTTTGCTTTTCTGTTGGGCTCACTGTGCAGTCTTGAATCCCTCTGGCAAATCAAGGCAGTTTATACAAATCAAACAAAAGATTACTGTCCATTCACCAAGCTTCAGGCTTTTTATTGCATTTCCAGTGTGTTTTGAAGTGTCTACATTTCTTTCTGATGAGCGGTTCCCTCGTCAGTGAGACCATCTCTGAAATGTTAATTAGCCTGACGCTGTGAAGGGCCTGATTTTATTTCACTATCAGTAATTTGTAACAGTGATCACCCATGTTCAGATCTCTAGTCTAATTCTACTGCTCTGCATTGATGGTGGCGGAAGGAATAATGCTGCTGCTTGACCTCTAACCTATGACCTACACTCCCAGCAAGTGCAGGATCCCACTGGAATCATTGGATCGTGGAGTTCAGGGAAGCTAAATATTGGACAGGACACTGATGAGAAACTTACCTGCCCCTCTCTGATATATAAATGAGAACCTTTACTTTCACTTGAGAGAGGATAAAGCCTCAGTTTAATGTTTCACATGAAAGCCACCACCTTTGACAATGCAGCACGCCCTCAGTACTGACCCTCTGACAGTGTGGCGCTCCCTCAGTACTGACCCTCTGTCAGTGCGGCACTCCCTCAGTACTGACCCTCTGACAGTGCGGCGCTCCCTCAGTACTGACCCTCTGACAGTGTGGCGCTCCCTCGGTACTGATCCTCTGACAGTGCGGCACTCCCTCAGTACTGACGCTCTGACAGTGTGGCGCTCCCTCGGTACTGATACTCTGACAGTGCGGCACTCCCTCAGTACTGACCCTCTGACAGTGCGGCACTCCCTCGGTACTGTCCTTCCGACAGTGCGGCACTCCCTCAGTACTGACCCTCTGACAGTGCAGCACTCTCTCAGTACTGACCCTCTGACAGTGCGGCACTCCCTCAGTACTGACACTCTGACAGTGCGGCACTCCCTCAGTACTGACCCTCTGACAGTGCGGCACTCCCTCAGTACTGATCCTCCGACAGTGCGGCACTTCCACAATACTGACCCTCCGACAGTGCGGCAATCCTTGGATACTGTCCTTCCAATAGTGCGGCGCTCCCTCAATACTGACCCTCCAACAGTACGATGCTCCCTCGATACTGACCCTCCGGCAGTGCAGCACACCCTCGATACTGACCCTCTGGCAGTGCAGCACTCCCTCAGTACTGACCCTCTGACAGTGCAGCATTCACTCCGTACTGACTCTCGAACAGTGCGGCTCTCCCTGGGTACTGTCCTTCTAACAGTGCAGCACTCCCTCAGTACTGACCCTCTGACAGTGTAGCACTCCCTCAGTACTGACTCTCTGACAGTGCAGAACTCCCTCAGTACTGATGCTCTGACAGTGAAGCACTCCCTCAGTACTGACGCTCTGACAGTGCAGAACTCCCTCAGTACTGATGCTCTGACAGTGAAGCACTCCCTCAGTACTGACGCTCTGACAGTGCAGCACTCTCTCATTACTGACCCTCAAACAGTGCAGTACTCCCTCAGTACTGACACTCTGACAGTGCGGCACTCCCTCAGTACTGACCCTCTGACAGTGCGGCACTCCCTCAGTACTGATATTGACAGTGCAGCACTCCGTCAGTACTGACCCTCTGACAGTGCGGCACTCCCTCAGTACTGACCCTCTGACAGTGCGGCACTCCCTCAGTACTGACCCTCTGACAGTGCAGCACTCCCTCAGTACTGCCCCTCAGACAGTGCGGCACTCCCTCAGTACTGACCCTCTGACAGTGCAGCACTCCCTCAGTACTGACCCTCTGACAGTGCAGCACTCCCTCAGTACTGACCCTCTGACAGTGCGGCACTCCCTCAGTACTGACCCTCTGACAGTGCAGCACTCCCTCAGTACTGACCCTCTGACAGTGCGGCACTCCCTCAGTACTGACCCACTGACAGTGCGGCACTCCCTCAGTACTGACCCTCTGACAGTGCGGCACTCCCTCAGTACTGACCCTCTGACAGTGCGGCACTCCCTCAGTACTGACCCACTGACAGTGCGGCACTCCCTCAGTACCGACCCTCTGACAGTGCGGCACTCCCTCAGTACTGACCCTCTGACAGTGCGGCACTCCCTCAGTACTGACCCTCTGACAGTGCGGCACTCCCTCAGTACTGACCCTCTGACAGTGCAGCATTCCCTCAGTACTGACCGTCTGACAGTGCGGCACTCCCTCAGTACTGACCCTCTGACAGTGCGGCACTCCCTCAGTACTGACCCTCTGACAGTGCGGCACTGCCTCAGTACTGACCCTCTGACAGTGCGGCACTCCCTCAGTACTGACCCTCTGACAGTGCGGCACTCCCTCAGTACTGACCCTCTGACAGTGCGGCACTCCCTCAGTACTGACCCTCTGACAGTGCGGCACTCCCTCAGTACTGACCCGCTGACAGTGCGGCACTCCCTCAGTACAGACCCGCTGACAGTGCAGCATTCCCTCAGTACTGACCCGCTGACAGTGCAGCACTCCCTCAGTACTGACCCCCTGACAGTGCGGCACTCCCTCAGTGCTGACCCTCTGACAGTACAGCACTCCCTCAGTACTGACCCTCTGACAGTGCAGCACTCCCTCAGTATTACATTGGGAGTGTTGGCCCAAGTTTTGTGCTGAACCCTCTTGAATTGGATTTGAACACAACTTTCAGACCGATGAGATCACTGTCCATTGAGCAACCGTTGACATGATCCAGGAACACTTGAAGATGTTAACAGGACAGAAACAGAAGGGAAATGGGGGCAGGCAAACAGAAGGAGGCGAACCTTGAAAATAAAAGCAAAACACTGCAGCTGCTGCAATTCTGAAATCAGAACAGAAATCACTGAAGACGCTCAACATAGGGGAGAGAAACAGAGTCAACGTTTCAGATCGAAATGATCCATTCTACAGAACTGGAGCAAGGCAGAAATACAGAGAATGATCTCGCTGGAGAGAGGGCGGAGGAGGTGGGGCAGAATGTGTTAATGGGAGCAACTGAACAGGATGGCCAAGTGGGGGAGGGGTGGGGTTGTGTTGTGTCGGGGGGAGGGGTGGGGTTGTGTTGGGTCGGGGGGAGGGGTGGGGCTGTGTTCGGCCGGGGGGGAGGGGTTGTTTTGGGCCGGGGGGAGGGGTGGGGTGGTGTTGGGTCAGGGGAGGGGTGGGGTGGTGTTGACGCTGTAAAACAACTAACAACAAACTATGAAGGGGGGGTGGGGTAAGATGGAGGGAACGGTACCTTCTCAAGTTGTTGAACTCGTTGAGTCGCGAATGCTTTAACGTGACTAATCGGGAGATAAGGTGACGTTCCTCCAGTTTGCACTGGGCTTCACTGGAACAAGTGTCGGAGATGGACCAGGTGAAGGTGAGAGAGGGATGGGAAATAGAAGCAAAATAGGTAAATTTTTCCAAGTTCAGTCAGAGAGTGAAGCGACACTGATATCACCATCGATGTAATGGATGAAATGGAGAAAGTGTTGTGGGAACATTTAGATCCGATATGTTTAAGACCATAAGACATAGGAGCGGAAGTAAGGCCATTCGGCCCATCGGGTCCACTCCACCATTCAATCATGGCTGATTTCAGCTCCATTTACCCGCTCTCTCTTCATAGCCCTTAATTCCTCGAGAAATCAAGAATTTATCAACTTCTGTCTTGAAGACACTCAACGTCCCGGCCTCCACCGCCCTCTGTGGCAATGAATTCCACAGACCCACCACTCTCTGGCTGAAGAAATTTCTCCTCATCTCTGTTCTAAAGTGACTCCCTTTTATTCTAAGGCTGTGCCCCCGGGTCCTAGTCTCCTCTGCTAATGGAATCAACTTCCCTACATCCACCCTATCTAAGCCATTCATTATCTTGTAAGTTTCTATTAGATCTCCCCTCAACCTCCTAAACTCCAATTAATATAATCCCAGGATCCTGAGATGTTCATCGTATGTTAAGCCTACCATTCCTGGGATCATCCGTGTGAATCTCCGCTGGACCCACTCCAGTGCCAGTATGTCCTTCCTGAGGTGTGGGGCCTAAAATTGCTCACAGTATTCTAAATGGGGCCTAACTAATGCTTTATAAAGCTTCAGAAGTACATCCCTGCTTTTATATTCCAAGCCTCTTGAGATGAATGACAACATTGCATTTGCTTTCTTAATTACGGACTCAACCTGCAAGTTTACTTTTAGAGAATCCTGGACTAGGACTCCCAAGTCCCTTTGCACTTCAGCATTATGAATTTTGTCACCGTTTAGAAAATAGTCCATGCCTCTATTCATTTTTCCAAAGTGCAAGACCTCGCACTTGCCCACGTTGAATTTCATCAGCCATTTCTTGGACCACTCTCCTAAACTGTCTAAATCTTTCTGCAGCCTCCCCACCTCCTCCATACTACCTGCCCCTCCACCTATCTTTGTATCATCGGCAAACTTAGCCAGAATGCCCCCAGTCCCGTCATCTAGATCGTTAATATATAAAGAGAACAGCTGTGGCCCCAACACTGAACCCTGCGGGACACCACTCGTCACCGGTTGCCATTCCGAAAAAGAACCTTTTATCCCAACTCTCTGCCTTCTGCCTGACAGCCAATCGTCAATCCATGTTAGTACCTTGCCTCGAATACCATGGGCCCTTATTTTACTCAGCAGTCTCCCGTGAGGCACCTTATCAAAGGCCTTTTGGAAGTCAAGATAGATAACATCCATTGGCTCTCCTTGGTCTAACCTATTTGTTATCTCTTCAAAGAACTCTAACAGGTTTGTCAGGCACGACCTCCCCTTACTAAATCCATGCTGACTTGTCCTAATCCGACCCTGCACTTCCAAGAATTTAGAAATCTCATCCTTAACAATGGATTCTAGAATC
Source organism: Scyliorhinus torazame (assembly GCF_047496885.1). Classification (NCBI taxonomy): domain Eukaryota; kingdom Metazoa; phylum Chordata; class Chondrichthyes; order Carcharhiniformes; family Scyliorhinidae; genus Scyliorhinus; species Scyliorhinus torazame. The sequence goes on along the minus strand of NC_092715.1, from coordinate 265,405,827 downwards.
TTGCCAACAACCGAGGTTAGGCTAATTGGCCTATAATTTTCCATCTTTTTCCTTGTTCCCTTCTTGAACAGGGGGGTTACAACAGAGATTTTCCAATCCTCTGGGACTTTCCCTGACTCCAGTGACTTTTGAAAGATCATAACTAATGCCTCCACTATTTCTTCAGCTATCTCCTTTAGAACTCTAGGAGGTAGCCCATTAGGCCCGGAGATTTATCAATTTTTAGACCTCTTAGTTTCTCTAGCACTTTCTCCTTTGTGATGGCTACCATATTCAACTCTGCCCCCTGACTCTCCGGAATTGTTGGGATATTACTCATGTCTTCTACTGTGAAGACTGACGCAAGGTACTTATTTAGTTCCTCAGCTATTTCCTTGTCTCCCATCACTAGATTACCAACGTCATTTTGGAGCGGCCCAATGTCAACTTTTGCCTCCCGTTTGTTTTTAATGTATTTAAAGAAACTTTTACTATCATTCCAAATGTTACTGGCTAGCCTACCTTCATATTTGATCCTCTCTTTCCTTATTTCTCTCTTATCCTCTGTTTGTTTTTGTAGCCTTCCCAATCTTCTGACTTCCCACTACTCTTTGCCACATTATAGGCTTTCTCTTTTGCTTTGATGCATTCCCTAACTTCCTTTGTCAGCCATGGCTGCCTAATCCCCCCTCTGATAACCTTTCTTTTCTTTGGGATGAACCTCTGTACTGTGTCCTCAATTACTCCCAGAAACGCCTGCCATTGCTGTTCTACTGTCTTTCCCACTAGGCTCTGCTCCCAGTCGATTTTCGTCAGTTCCTCCCTCATGCCCCTGTAGTTACCTTTATTTATCTGTAACACCTTTACATCTGATTCTACCTTCTTTCTTTCAAATTGGAGATTGAATTCTACCATATTATGATCACTGCCTCCTAAGTGCTCTCTTACTTTAAGATCTTTAATCAAGTCTGGCTCATTACATAACACTAAGTCCAGAATGGCCTGTTCCCTTCGTGGGCTCCATCACAAGCTGTTCCAAAAAGCCCTCCTGTAAACATTCAATGAATTCCCTTTCCTTGGGTCCACTGGCAGCATTATTTACCCAGTCCACCTGCATATTGAAGTCCCCCATGATCACTGTGACCTTGCCTTTCTGACATGCACTTTCTATTTTGTGGTGCATTTTGTGCCCCCGGTCCTGACCACTGTTAGGAGGCCTGTACATAACTCCCATTATGGTTTTTTTGCCTTTGTGGTTCCTCAACTCTACCCACACAGACTCCACATCATCTGACCCTATGTCGTTTAGTGCTATTGATTTAATTTAATTCCTAATTAACAAGGCAACCCCGCCCCCTCTGCCCACTTCTCTGTCTTTTCGATAGGTTGTGAATCCCTGGATGTTTAAATGCCAGTCCTGAACCCCCTGCAACCATGTCTCTGTGATGCCTACCACATCATACCTGCCAGTCACAATCTGGGCCACAAGCTCATCTACCTTGTTCCGTACACTGCGCGCATTTAAATAGAGCACCTTTAATTCTCTATTGACCGTCCCTTTTTGTTTTCTTAGTGTGGTGGACCTTGGATTACTGAGCCTTTCCATACACTGTGTCATATTTTGTGGGATGGGGACTATCGTAACCTCTCCTGAGTTCTGTCTTTTCGTGCTTTTTTGTATTCCTAAGTAGCTACGCTTCCCACTGATTACTTCACCTCTTGGTTCCCTGACTTTCCCTTCCCCCCCAATCTTTAGTTTAAAGTCCTATTGACCACCCTATTTGCTCTTTTCGCCAGAACACTGGTCCCAGCTGGTTCAGGTGGAGACCATCCCAACGGTATAGGTCCCCCCTGTCCCAAAACTGATGCCAGTGTCCCATGAAAAGGAACCCCTCTTTCCCACACCACTCTTTCAGCCCTTATTCTTGCCTCCCTATGCCAATTTGTACGTGGCTCGGGCAGTAATCCGGAGATTATGACCCTTGAGGACCTGTTTTTTAATTTGAATCCTAGCTCTTTATAATCTCTAAAGGTCCTCTTTCCTAGACTTGCCTATGTTGCCTCTACTTCTCCCTACAGATGCTGCTAGACCTGCTGAGTTCATCCAGTATTTTCTGTTTTTATATTAGAGGCGAATCATGATTCTATTTATGAATTTTCTTCCCTCCCGTCTTGGGAGCAGCATCAATGTTGAGGTGGCGTTTCAGATGTGGGAGCGTAGGCAAGGTGTTATCACAGGGCTGGTTGACTATGGGAGGCGTCGCATTTCAGCCTGATTCCATCCTGCCCCTCAGACGTTTCTGTCGGCGTCAAGTGGGTAAAGATCAGGAGGAGGCACTGTGACCACTCCAACATTGCACCCTGATCATCGTGATCGATTAGTAAAATAGGCAGGATGTTGGCACTGTCGCATTGACACACTCGGTTTACACTCCTCGCTGGACTATTTCCTCTGATGAATTTGAAGCAATGTCGGGAAGTTGTTGCTGGTCAATAATTGAACAGTTGTAGTCTCCAAGAAGGATACAGAAGCACTGGAGGAAGTGCAAACATTTGTTACAGAACAATAATGCCAGAACTGAGATGTTGGGCGCGATTAAATGGCACCTGGAGGGGGGTGGGGGGTGTCACCCAGGCCATTGAAGACCCCAGGGCAGTCAGGGACAGTCAGGGTGGCCCCCCTGGCTCTCCCTCTGGCACCTGGGCACCTTGGCACTGACAGCCTGGCACCATGACACTACCATGGTGGTGTCAGGGTGGCAGTGCCAAGGTGCCAGCCAACCACCCGGAGGCCTCTGATCCCCTGGGAGACCCCCCCCCCCCAAGGTGCCGCCCCGCCAGTGCTAATCGGCGGCCGGTATCTCCTCGGCGAGGCTGGTACATAGAACATAGAACATAGAACAATACAGCGCAGTACAGGCCCTTCGGCCCACGATGTTGCACCGAAACAAAAGCCATCTAACCTACACTATGCCATTATCATCCATATGTTTATCCAATAAACTTTTAAATGCCCTCAATGTTGGCGAGTTCACTACTGTAGCAGGTAGGGCATTCCACGGCCTCACTACTCTTTGCGTAAAGAACCTACCTCTGACCTCTGTCCTATATCTATTACCCCTCAGTTTAAAGTTTTGTCCCCTCGTGCCAGCCATATCCATCCGCGGGAGAAGGCTCTCACTGTCCACCCTATCCAACCCCCTGATCATTTTGTATGCCTCTATTAAGTCTCCTCTTAACCTTCTTCTCTCCAACGAAAACAACCTCAAGTCCGTCAGCCTTTCCTCATAAGATTTTCCCTCCATACCAGGCAACATCCTGGTAAATCTCCTCTGCACCCGCTCCAAAGCCTCCACGTCCTTCCTATAATGCGGTGACCAGAACTGTACGCAATACTCCAAATGCGGCCGTACCAGAGTTCTGTACAGCTGCAACATGACCTCCCGACTCCGGAACTCAATCCCTCTACCAATAAAGGCCAACACTCCATAGGCCTTCTTCACAACCCTATCAACCTGGGTGGCAACTTTCAGGGATCTATGTACATGGACACCTAGATCCCTCTGCTCATCCACACTTTCAAGAACTTTACCATTAGCCAAATATTCCGCATTCCTGTTATTCCTTCCAAAGTGAATCACCTCACACTTCTCTACATTAAACTCCATTTGCCACCTCTCAGCCCAGCTCTGCAGCTTATCTATATCCCTCTGTAACCTGCTACATCCTTCCACACTATTGACAACACCACCGACTTTAGTATCGTCTGCAAATTTACTCACCCACCCTTCTGCGCCTTCCTCTAGGTCATTGATAAAAATGACAAACAGCAACGGCCCCAGAACAGATCCTTGTGGTACTCCACTTGTGACTGTACTCCATTCTGAACATTTCCCATCAACCACCACCCCCTGTCTTCTTTCAGCTAGCCAATTTCTGATCCACATCTCTAAATCACCCTCAATCCCCAGCCTCCGTATTTTTTGCAATAGCCTACCGTGGGGAACCTTATCAAACGCTTTGCTGAAATCCATATACACCACATCAACTGCTCTACCCTCGTCTACCTGTTCAGTCACCTTCTCAAAGAACTCAATAAGGTTTGTGAGGCATGACCTACCCTTCACAAAGCCATGCTGACTATCCCTGATCATATTATTCCTATCTAGATGATTATAAATCTTGTCCCTTATAATCCCCTCCAAGACTTTACCCACTACAGACGTGAGGCTCACCGGTCTATAGTTGCCGGGGTTGTCTCTGCTCCCCTTTTTGAACAAAGGGACCACATTTGCTGTCCTCCAGTCCTCTGGCACTATTCCTGTAGCCAATGATGACATAAAAATCAAAGCCAAAGGTCCAGCAATCTCTTCCCTGGCCTCCCATAGAATCCTATGATAAATCCCATCAGGTCCCGGGGACTTATCTATTTTCAGCCTGTCCAGAATTGCCAACACCTCTTCCCTACGTACCTCAATGCCATCTATTCTATTAGCCTGGGGCTCAGCATTCTCCTCCACAACATTATCTTTTTCCTGAGTGAATACTGACGAAAAATATTCATTTAGTATCTCGCCTATCTCTTCAGACTCCACACACAATTTCCCATCCCTGTCCTTGACTGGTCCTACTCTTTCCCTAGTCATTCGCTTATTCCTGACATACCTATAGAAAGCTTTTGGGTTTTCCTTGATCCTTCCTGCCAAATACTTCTCATGTCCCCTCCTTGCTCGTCTTAGCTCTCTCTTTAGATCCTTCCTCGCTACCTTGTAACTATCCATCGCCCCAACCGAAACTTCACACTTCATCTTCACATAGGCCTTCTTCTTCCTCTTAACAAGAGATTCCACTTCCTTGGTAAACCACGGTTCCCTCGCTCGACGCCTTCCTCCCTGTCTGACCGGTACATACTTATCAAGAACACGCAGTAGCTGATCCTTGAACAAGCCCCACTTATCCAGTGTGCCCAACACTTGCAGCCTACTTCTCCACCTTATCCCCCCCCAAGTCACGTCTAATGGCATCATAATTGCCCTTCCCCCAGCTATAACTCTTGCCCTGCGGTGTATACTTATCCCTTTCCATCATTAACGTAAACGTCACCGAATTGTGGTCACTGTCCCCAAAGTGCTCTCCTACCTCCAAATCCAACACCTGGCCTGGTTCATTACCCAAAACCAAATCCAACGTGGCCTCGCCTCTTGTTGGCCTGTCAACATATTGTTTCAGGAAACCCTCCTGCACACACTGTACAAAAAACGACCCATCTATTGTACTCGAACTATATATTTTCCAGTCAATATTTGGAAAGTTAAAGTCTCCCATAATAACTACCCTGTTACTTTCGCTCATATCCAGAATCATCTTCGCCATCCTTTCCTCTACATCCCTAGAACTATTAGGAGGCCTATAAAAAACTCCCAACAGGGTGACCTCTCCTTTCCTGTTTCTAACTTCAGCCAATACTACCTCGGAAGAGTCCCCATCTAGCATCCTCTCCGCCACCGTAATACTGCTCTTGACTAGCAGCGCCACACCTCCCCCTCTTTTGCCTCCTTCTCTGAGCTTACTAAAACACCTAAACCCCGGAACCTGCAACATCCATTCCTGTCCCTGCTCTATCCATGTCTCCGAAATGGCCACAACATCGAAGTCCCAGGTACCAACCCACGCTGCCAGTTCCCCTACCTTGTTTCGTATACTCCTGGCATTGAAGTAGACACACTTCAAACCACCTACCTGAACGCTGGCCCCCTCCTGCGACGTCAAATCTGTGCTCCTGACCTCTATACTCTCATTCTCCCTTACCCTAAAACTACAATCCAGGTTCCCATGCCCCTGCTGCATTAGTTTAAACCCCCCCAAAGAGCACTAACAAATCTCCCCCCCAGGATATTTGTGCCCCTCAGGTTCAGATGTAGACCATCCTGTCTGTAGAGGTCCCACCTTCCCCAGAAAGAGCCCCAGTTATCCAAAAATCTGAAACCCTCCCGCCTGCACCATCCCTGTAGCCACGTGTTTAAATGCTCTCTCTCCCTATTCCTCATCTCACTATCACGTGGCACGGGCAACAACCCAGAGATAACAACTCTGTTTGTTCTAGTTCTGAGCTTCCATCCTAGCTCCCTGAAAGCCTGCCTGACATCCTTGTCCCCTTTCCTACCTATGTCGTTGGTGCCAATGTGGACCACGACTTGGGGCTGCTCCCCCTCCCCCCTAAGGACCCGGAAAACACGATCCGAGACATCACGTACCCTTGCACCTGGGAGGCAACATACCAAACGTGAGTCTCTCACGCTCCCACAAAATCTCCTATCTGTGCCCCTGACTATAGAGTCCCCAATTACTAATGCTCTGCTCCTCTCCCCCCTTCCCTTCTGAGCAACAGGGACAGACTCCGTGCCAGAGGCCCGTACCCCATGGCTTACCCCTGGTAAGTCGTCCCCCCCACAAATATCCAAAGCGGTATACTTGTTTCTCAGGGGAACGACCGCAGGGGATCCCTGCACTGACTGTTTTTTCCCAGTCCCTCTTACAGTTACCCACCTATCTCCAATCTTTGGTGTAACTAATTCCCTGAAGCTGCTATCTATGACCCCTTCTGCCTCCCGAATGATCCAAAGTTCTTCCAACTCCAGCTCCAGTTCCCTAACTCGGTCTTGGAGGAGCTGGAGATGGCAGCACTTCCTGCAGGTAAAATCAGCAGGGACACTAACTGCATCCCTCACCTCAAACATCCTGCAGGAGGAACATTGCACTCCCTTCCCTGCCATTCCTCTAACTTTCTACCAAGATCTGGCTAACAACTAAATTAAATTTTTATTTAATATGCTTTTCCTTGCTGGTAGATGCTGGTGGTCATTCGATCCAGCCCGGAGATAATTAAGTGGGCTTCTAAGCTCACTTAACTATACGAGTCTGAGTCCCATCCCTCCCGAGATCTACCGGCTGCATCTCGCTCTTCCCGAATTCGGCGTGACGCAACCGGTAAATTGCACCCTAGGTTTGGGTGCATACCAGTGTGGATCTCCCCCCTAAAAACCGGCGGGCAACACCCCTCCCAAACCCAGCCAAAATAACACAAATGTTTTGGTTGGATTCCGCCCGTTACGTCGATTCACCAAAGACAGAACTGGCTGGGGGCTCTTTGCCCTCGGAAAGAGAAAGCTGAAGGGGTGCCCTGAGAGAGGCCTTTACATTTATCAGAGGGTTTGGCAGGGCGGACACAGAGGAGATGTGTCCACTTTCGGGAGGTGAAAACTGGGAAGGGCATAAATGTGAGATGGACATTGATGGATTGAGGAATTCAGTTGAAAACGCCTTTACGCAGGAAGTGGTGAGAATGTGGGACTTGAAACCGCAGGAAGTTGTTGAGGTGAACACTACAGATACATTAATGGGGAAACTGGATAACCACACTGGGTAGGGGGTGGGGTGGGAGAGGAAGGCTATGGTGATGGGGTGAGATGAACAGGGAGTGGGAGAGAGACTCGTGTAGACCAGTACAGACCAGTTGGGCCCAATGGCGTATTTCTGCACCATAGTATTCGGTGTATTTCGATATAAATCTATTCTGGGATCTTCTCGCGACCCATGAGGTTATGGTTTGACTCACTGCCTCTCATCAAGCAAAGGACTGCTGGGAAGCTGTTTCTAATTGTCCACTTTGGACTGACGGGTGATGGCACTGTTCGTGTGCACAATGGTACATTCTAATCTTCTGGAGTTAATGTTTTCTTTTGAGAGAGCTTGTCATTGTGCACACACACTAAACAATAGCTTGCTGTGAACAAATGACTCTTGTGATGTGATCACCGGTGAGAAGGCTGGGGTGAGCTGCCTTCTTGAACCGCTGCAGTCCCTGGGGTGTAAAGTGGTTGCTTCCTCTTGTGGCACAATCTAGAACGAGAGGTCATAGTTCCAGGATTTTGACTCTGCGACAAGAAAGGTACAATGATATAGGGCCGGATGCTCCGGCCACGTGTGCCCGGTGACCAGAGAATCCCGTCCGAGGTCAATGGAGTTCTCCATTGTCCGCCTTTCGCCCGTGGCATCCTTTCAGCGGTGGGGCGGAAGAATCCAGCCCATAGTCTCAAGTCAAGATGGTGGGCATGATTCCACTAGAGGGAACAAAGTTCCATAGCGAGCGTCTTTAGCCGCGTGTTTCCCGGCGCTCTCAGTGCCAAGACGCACATGGCTATACAACGGCACAAGCATTCAATAAGGGGCCTCAGTGGGAACTGCCAAGGCCGCACATAGCCCCGTTTTCTACACCGAGGAACTCTGCTCGCTGGAACTGCTCAGTGTAGCGAGAGATCCGGACGCCATTTTTAAATGCCCCTGCCAGCTGGGGAAGGAGATAGATCCCAATACCTCGGGTACTTCAGGAATCTGCACATTAAAGTGAGACTCTATTTAAGATCACCCCTAAGCCTCCTACGCTCCAGGGAAAAAACTCCCAGCCTATCCAGCCTCTCCTTATAACTCAGACCATTAAGTCCCCGTAGCATCCTCGTGAATCTCTTTTTCCATTTGCGTTGTTTGCATTTGCGGACGGGACCAGAGCTGGAGGCCGTCAATTTAAAATAATCGCGAATAAATCCATTTGGAAATTCAGGAGAAATTTCTGTAGTTAGAGAGTGGGGAGAATGTGGAACTCGCTCCCACAGGGGGTGGCTGAGGTGAACACTGAGGAAGAAAGGATTGGGAGGATATGCGGATCGAGTGAGATGAAGAAGGGGATGGGAGGAAGCTCATGTGGAGCGTTACAACCAGCATGGCTCAGTCAGGCCTGTTTCTGTTCTCTAAATTCCATGTAATACTTTGAAAAGATCATGTCACACCTTTAAATTGATTACAGAATGAACAATAAAGTCACCTGATATACATGTTTAGAAACCTCCGTGATTCAAATCAAATCATAGAAGAGAGCAATTCTTTACAAAGAAATCTAAGGTGGCGAGATTTTCCGCTGGCCAACACCGAAATCGCGAAACACGATCGGGCGGAGTGGGTGGTGTGGGGGTGAGGCTGGGGATGAGGGTGGGGATGAGGGTGGTGTGGGGGTAGTTGGTTGACACACGTGGCATGGGGAACCGCAACTAAGCGGGGGTCTCACAGCTGAACTCCACCTTGGCAACCTCCCTTTCCTCTGGACTACAGACAGTGCACAGGGCTCTCTGCTCTGCCACAGTGAGGGGTCGCAGGTCCGGTGGTCCCCTTCCTGTCGTCTTCCGCTCCTGGCAGTTGTGTGCGCGCGGCATTCTCCTGGGGAATGGGGGTTGGGGGGGGGGGTGGGTAGCTGGTGGCCTCAGTGACCAGGGCACCTGGCTATGGTGGCTGGTATGGGCGGCAGCATGTGGTGCAGGGTGGGGGATCTGCCGGCGGCGGCACAGTGCGGCCTACTCACCCTGGCTGCCCTGACGAGCTTGTGCAGTTTTCTATGGCACTGCTGGCCGATCCAGATGGTGTTACCCACGACTCTGACCGGCATTGCCACCTGCGCCCAGGCACGATGGGCAGCCTCCTTCCCCTGCCGGGGTACAGGGCCATCCTCCGCTCCTCCGCGGCGTCCAAGAGGGTCTCGAGCTCTGAGTCCGCGAACCTTAGTCCCGCTTTCCTTGCTGCCACCTTGTTGGCTGGGATGGTGTGTGTGGGGCATACAGTGGGTATGTGCGGCTGCAGCTTGTCAGCCTCCTGAGTGTCAATCGTGAAACCGGCGAATTGGTTAGCACAATTGCTTCACAGCTCCAGGGTCCCAGGTTCTATTCCCGGCTTGGGTCACTGTCTGTGCGGAGTCTGCACGTTCTCCCCGTGTCTGCGTGGGTTTCCTCCGGGTGCTCAGGTTTCCTCCCACAGTCCAAAGATGTGCAGGTTAGGTGGATTGGCCATGATAAATTGTCCTTAGTGTCCAAAATTGCCCTTAGTGTTGGGTGGGGTTACTGGGTTATGGGGATAGGGTGGAGGTGTTGACCTTGGGTAGGGTGCTCTTTCCAAGAGCCGGTGCAGACTCGATGGGCTGAATGGCCTCCTTCTGCACTGTAAATTCTATGAATCCGGCACCGTTTCTCATTAGAGTCGATTGTGTTCCACGTGGTGTCGGTGCTAGCCCCTTAGCAGGAGCGGAACCGGACCAGGTGTAGCGCCCGATTTGCTGTCTTGAAAGTCCACAAATCCTGGGAAACAAACAAGAGAGTCTGTGAGATGTAGGACAGATATTCCACAGCCTGGGGCCTCGGCAACTGAAGACACAGCCACCAATGTTGGAGCGATAATGCTTGGGAATGCTCAACACATTTCCTGGATTACAGGAGCACCGCTGTCTCAGTGTCACGAGGTAAGGAGGAGCGAGGTCATGGAGCGGAAACTGAGACTGAGAATTCTAAAATCTAAACCTTGCCCGATGGGGAGTTAGTGCAGGTCGGCAGGTACAGGAGTGACGGGTGAATGAGATTTGATGGGGGATTTGGAGCGTCTCAAGTTTACAGGGGGTATAGTTTGGGAGACCAGGAGAACGTTGGAATAGTCTGGTCCAGAGGTAATGAAAGCATGAATGAGGGTTTCATAAATGGCAATTAAATGTATTAATTGGAAAAATAATGGAAATGGGAGGAGGGAATAAAGGCTCTTTGACTGACGATTGAAAAACATCCAATTGGATAACGGAAAATCTGTCCGCCTACCAATTGGGTGCAGGAAGGTGAGGCTGGACATTGCAAAGAATTAATGATGGATGTTTGAGGGCTGGGGTGTGGGTTGGGGTGCAATTGGAGAGAAGAGACCATGTGATGAAACCTCCAGGAAATGTCCAACCAGAGTTGGCAACCCTATTGCCCTCATTATAAAGATTGAGAGCTGGTGGGGCAGGGCCGTGTTTTTGGGGTCAGGACGCGAGCGAGAATGTAACTTGACCGTGGTAGGGTGAGCCAGCTCTGGTATTGAGTGCCCTGCCCCAGTAGGCAATGGGAGGGCAAGGTTAACCAAGTATTGGTAAGAATCTTGACAGCATTGGATTCTAAGCCGCAACCTTGTGTCAACGTAAATCTCTTTGATATAAAAAACAAATAGAAAACTGTCCTGTCTTAGCCAAAGCTGTAAGTTTTCTCTCCTAACAGAAGGGTAAATATTCTTATTAAGTTAATTCCATATCAGTTACATTTTTTGAAAGAAAGTATTATCCACTAAGATTAAGATTTGTTACAAAGATAAGTACAGGGGATCAAATGACACTTACTCAAGTTGGGCTGAAGTCATGGGAATAGCATTTCTGGAATGTCATTGGTCAAGTTTGAGTAATTCAAAAAATATCTCTTTTTTTATTCTCCTTTTTCACATTGTCTCCCAAATTTGCACCCACCAACAATAAACAATAATCAGTAACAAATATGTCAATCCCCATATCAACAACAACGATCCCATCCTCCCACCAAACCCCAAACATTAGCCCGCATCTTCACACAAACAAATGACAAAAAGGAATCAGGGATCACTCATAGTCGCCATTAACACACACAGCCCCACCCCCCTCCCACCCACACACACGCCCCAACTAATGTTCGATGTTAGGTCAGGTTTGAGCAATGTTGGCTCTAATGTTACAATGATAGCCTGAGCCCTTGTTTATTTATCTTAGTGATCATGGAGGTGTTTCAACATGCTGTCTTGTTTGCAGTTGTGCTTATTTGCTTCCCTAACGCAGTTGACAAGCCCTTGCAGCCCTCAATCTCTGCTCTGCTCCAATCCTGGCCTCTTACACATGCCTGATTTTAATCGCGCAGCCGTGCCTTGAACCGCGAGGGCCCTAAACTCTGGGATTCCCTCCCTGAACATCTCTCTCTAAGTCGCTCTTAAAGCCAACTATTTTGACCGAGCTTTTGATCTCCTGCCCGTTAATATATCCTTATGTGACTTGGTGTCAGATCTTCGCCAGTCTTGTTCCGGTAAAGCACCTTGGTCTTTAAGGGCACTATTAATGCCAGTTTGATGTTGAAAGATTTGGTTGAAGGCTCTGTCATCAGTTGTGGGTTATGAGGAAGCCATCCGCCTCTGGCATTCTCCAATCCCGCGGCAGAGTGTCCACGCCGTTGTAAACGCCGCCTACTTTGGTCTGCGTTACAAGTCAGCCGTTTAGCCCACTGTGCTAAACCAGCCCCTGTTCCAGAAGGCCAAAGGAACGTCTGGCATCTCTGCAACACCGTGCATGACCTCGGGATATCCCAGGGCACCTTACAGCCAATTAAGTCACGCCGAAGTGTAGTCACGGTTGTAATGTAGGGAACGCAGTAGCCAATTAGTGCACAGCAAGATTCCACAAACTGCAGCAATGAGCTAATGGTCAGATAATTTGTATTTCAGTGATGTTGGTTGAGGAGGAATATTGGTCAAGCCACCAGGGCGAACTTCCTTTTGAACAGTGCCTAAAATCTTGTATATCTACCTGGTCCTGGGTTTAAATTTTTGAAAAATGATTTGGTGGGATGTGGGTGTCACTGGCCAGCATTTGCTGCCCATCCCTAATTACCTTTGAACGGAGTGACTTGCTCGGCCATTTCAGAGGGCAGCAGCCACATTGCTCTGGTCTGGAGTCACATGGAGACCCTAAAGTGCAGCAGGTGGGTTTTTAACAACAATCTGTGATAGTTTTGCAGTGTTCGTTACCAAGACTAGCTTGACATTTCATTAATTGAATTGGAATCTCACCAGCGTGGTGGGATTTGAACCCTTGAACCTATGTCCCCAGAGCATTAGCCTGGGCCTCTAGTCCTGCAACATTACCACTCTGCCACAGTCTACCCTTAATGTTTCATCCAGAAGGCAGTGCAGGATACCCTTAGTATTGTAGTGGGAATATCAACTTCAATATTAGTGCTTAGGACTCAGGAGTGCTACTTGAACTCATGACCTTCTGAGTCAAAGATAAGAGTGATACCCGCTGAGCTGCTGTTGAGTGATGGACGCAGTACGGTGCCCTGTGTGAAACGGCAGTAAAAAATGAAATGGAAACTTTATGGTGAGGAATGCAGCCACGTTCTGTCGGGATACAGAAACCTTTCTAGCATTTCTTGTACTGGAGACCACACATAACCAGAAAAGGGTTATTATCGCACAGCCAGGAACAGGATACTGTCTAACTAAATAATCAAAACACACTCTTAACTTTGAAGTGACACGTTTGTGTACACCTTCCACACCCACTTATTCTCCGCTGTTTATTAAATGCTCTGAATTATTGTCTAACCCCAATACGGTGCACTTCATTGAATCGACCTGATCTGGGCAATAAGTGGTACCTCTAATGAAGTTTTCTTTGCCTAGATTCAATTACCAAGTTTAGAATGGGGAAGAGGTTAACTTAAACAAGTTGCATCAAAAATAAATGTTGCACCCACATGGTAATTTGCGACTGGACATTAGGCAGTGGATAGAATCATAGACTTTACAGTGCAGAAGGGCATTCTTTGGCCCATCGAGTCTACACCGGCCCTTGGAAAGAGCACCCCACTTAAGCCTATCCCGTCCCTGTAACCCCACCTAACTTTTTTTGGACCCGAAGGACAATTTATCATGGCCAATCCTCCGAACCTGCACATCTTGGGACTGTGGGAGGAAAGCGGAGCACCCGGAGGAAACCCACGCAGACACGGGGAGAACGTGCAGACCCCGCACAGACAGTGACCCAAGCCGGGAATCGAACCAGGGATCCTGGAGCTGTGAAGCGACTGCGCTAGCCACTGCGCTACCATGCTGCCCTCACTGTGCAGCAGCGAACGGCAATTGTGTGGTGAGGCCTACTGCCCAGGCCTGAACGCCCATTTATAAGAAGTATTTCAAAGGTTTAGGAGCACTAAGGTGATGAAAGCCACTGTATAAATGTCAATTTTTCCATATTTCTGGAAAAGATAAACCAACTGTTAGTGAACAGAGATGAACAGCAGCTTCCTCGAGTTTCAGCATAGACATGTGCTGCTCTGGTTAATGATTGAACCTCCTACTGGTAATGGAGTTAAAATGAGACTCCCTTAACCTCAAAATGCAGGGTGTGTTTTCGTTGACTCATGAAGGTTATTCACTCGGGGTCACCAAAGTACCTCAATTAATTGCCAGTGAAAAATCATTTCAAATGAAACTCCATTTGAAGCAATGGGTCAGATCCTGTTTTAATGTTTTGCTGTTGGGGGCCTTGTGAAGGCAGACTGTCACCTCGCATGCTCTCGTCTATTGTCACCTGCCCTCTGTCTCACAATACAGTAATAAAATAAAGTGTTGCAGTGGTTAGCATTGCAGCATCACGACGCCGAGGTCCCAGGTTCGATCCCGGCCTCGGGTCACTGTCCGTGTGGAGTTTGCACATTCTCCCCGTGTCTGCGTGGGTCTCACGCCCACAACCCAAAGATGTGCAGGGGAGGCAGATTGGTCACGCTAAATTGCCCCTTTACAGCCAATGATATGCTGTTTTTAAAATACAATCACTGTTTCAATGCTCCTCATCCCTTATTCACAATATTGGTCTTGGATCTTTTCCGCCCTGCTGCAATTATGCAGAGAATTTAAAATGAGGCGGGCAAGGCCTTGGACCCGGAGCCCGCCCTTGCCCCAATTAGTGGCCACTTCAGGGTCATTTCCCGCCCAGCCTCAAATGTTGGCTGGCGGAAAGATTGAAGCTCTGCGGGGAAACCCGAAAATAAAGAATGTTCGACCTCAGACAGGAAGTTGGGGGGGCGTCGCCTCCATCACAAGCCCCCTTCTGATTGGGGGTGCCCCCACCCCCCTTAAGGCCTAGAAACCTCCGGACTTCCTTCCCCCTTTGCCTATTCCCATAGATCCTGAGCACCCTCCTCACGCTCCGCCCCCCCCCCCCCCCCCCCCCCCCCTCTCCACTTACCTGGGCCTCCTGTTCCTGCAACTTAGTGCCAGTCAACTCCATGCAGTACCTCCTCCGGCCAGTCAGCTCTCCAGGAGGCACTTCTTCCCAAGTGAGGGTTGGACATCCCACCTCTTCAATTAATAGTCGTGCACCATCCAATTGGGTATCTTTTTGCTTTCCAACTGTACAGGAAGGTCGTATGTCACAAGGATGGATGGGTTGATCGACAAATGACGGGAGCGTGGGGACGTCATGTGATAAAACCTCCAGGAACATATTTAATCACAGTTGGCAACCCGAATCGGAATCCTTTGAGATCCGCAGTGGGTTAAAGTTTGTTTTCAGGCACCATCACTCTTTGGTATGTTGTTCTCTTTGTTGCTGCCATTTACCTTCAGGTCATCTCCAGAAGGTGTTTACTTACACTCCAAACCTGGCAGAAAGCTGCTTAGTCTTGCTCACCTGAGATCTAAGACATAGCATGCTAAGTCCTCATCAGAGAGTTGCTCCACACTGATGATGTCGGACTAACGTTCCACACTGAGAAACGCCTTCAGCAGCAAATGGACAGACTCTCTTAAACCTCCAGAGAGTTTTGTTTGGCCATCAGCATCTGGAAGGCAAATGTCATTGGCCCAAGATGTCACCATACCGCCATCTACCAGCAGTGATAACGTGACGCTGGAGGTTGCTGACAGCTTCACGTATCCAGGCTCCACAATCACCAACAATCTGTCACTTGCAATCAACACACCCACATCACAAAAGCTGCAGAATTTATGTCCAAAATGAGTAAGAGAGTTTGAAACTGCAACCTACTGAGAAAACCAAACTGTGAGTTTATCAAGCCTGTGTCCTCAGCCCTCTCCTTTATAATGGTAACAACCAGACAGCACATCAGCATCTGAATTAGGAGCAGGAGGAGGCCACTCGACCCCTCGTGTCTGCTGTACCGTTCATGGCTGTTCTGATTGTAACCTCAACCCCACATTCCTGCCTATCCCCGATAACCTTTCTGAGGTACCCTCAATAATGATGCTTAGAGATTAAACTGTAAAGAAGGCTTTATTAGACTAATAACTATGCTACAGCTATGGACGAGAGCTGACTGCTATACAGACCATGAGGCAGCCCTTTATGTATGGCTCCCAGATGGGCGGAGCCAGAGGCGGAGTCCCCAGGGTTCCAAGCCCGGTCTTAAAGGGGACATCACCTTACATGATGATAAGGGCAGTAACCGTTCATCACATTCACCCCCTGTTTAAAAAGGAGTCCGGCGGGGGGTGAAGTGCCATCATAGGTCCATCCGTCTCAGTGGCCGGATCGTCCTCCTCGACCTCCTCAATTCGGGCGGTGGGTGCGGCGGGCACGGACGTCCTGGTTGAGGGCACATCCGGGAGCACAGCGGTCGGAGCTTCAGTCGGGGTCGGGGCAGAGGAACTAGGCAGGGCCGGGGGTAGCGGAGCCGGCGCCGGCGGGGTGTGTAAAGGGGGGGCTCACCAATGGGTGGAAGGGGTGTGTTGTAGGGGACGACGGGTCCTGCAGGGGCGCGGCACAGGGAAGGGGCGTCTGTGGTGGAGGATCCAGCGGGTCCCAGATCCCGGAGGGAAACCGTATCTTGCTGCCGTCGGAGTACTCCACGTAGGTGTAACTGGGATTGGCGTGGAGCAGTCGGACCTTTTCAACTAGGGGGTCCGTTTTATGGCTCCTCGCGTGCCTCCGGAGAAGTACAGGTCCCGGAGCCATCAGCCAAGGTGGAAGCGAGACCCCGGAGGTAGACCTCCTGGGGAAGAGAAACAATCGGTCGTGAGGGGTCTCATTCGTGGCCGTGCAGAGGAGTGACCTAATGGAGTGTAGAGCATCGGGTAGGACCTCCTGCCAGCGGGGTGGTTGGGAGATTTCTCGACCGCAGGGCCAGAAGGACAGCCTTCCACACGGTCGCGTTCTCCCTCTCCACCTGCCCGTTTCCCCGTGGGTTATAACTGGTCGTTCTGCTCGAGGCGATGCCTTTGCTGAGCAGATACTGACGCAGTTCATCGCTCATGAACGATGTACCCCGTCGCTGTGGATATAAGCAGGGAAACAAACAGGGTGAAGATGCTGTGCAGTGCCTTAATCACCGTGGCTGAGGTCATGTCGGTGCAGGGAATGGCGAATGGGAAACGGGAGAACTCATCGATCACGGTGAGGAAATAGGCATAACGGTTGGTGGACGGGGAGGGGCCCCTTGAAGTCCACACTCAGTCGCTCAAAGGGGCCCGAGGCCTTCACGAGCCGAACCTTGGTCTGGCCGATAGAAGTGCGGTTTGCACTCCGCACAGACCTGGCAGGCCCTGACCATGGCCTTGACCTCCTTGGTTGAGTAAGGTAGGTTGCGGGACTTGATGAAATGGACGAGCCGGGTAACCCCCGGGTGGCAGAGGTCATTGTGGATGGCTTGCAGGCGGTCCTCCTGCGCGTTGGCGCAATGTGCCGTGGGACAGGGCATCTGGGCGCTCGTTGAGCTCCCCTGGACGATACTTAATATCGTACGTTGTGGGTGGAGAGTTCGATCCTCCACCTCAAAATTTTATTGTTTTTTATTTTGCTCCGTTGCGTGTTATCGAACATATAGGCGACCGACCGTTGGTCGGTGACGAGGGTAAACCTCCTACCGGCGAGGTAGTGTCTCCAGCGCCGCACAGCCTCCACAATGGCTTGTGCCTCCTTTTCGACTGCAGAGTAGTCGAACCTCGGAGGCGGGTGAGGGTTCGGGAGAAGAACGCTACTGGTCTGCCTCCTTGATTGAGGGTAGCAGCCAGGGCGATGTCTGATGCATCGCTCTCTACCTGGAAAGGGATGGTTTCGTCCACCGCGTGCATGGCGGCCTTGATGATGGTCGGCCTTGATGCGGTTGAAGGCCAATTGAGCCTCAGCCGAGAGGGGAAAAATGGTGGTCTTTAGGAGTGGGCGGGGCTTTGTCCGCATACTTGGGGACCCACTGGGCGTAATAGGAGAAAAGCCCCAAGCACCGTTTGAGGGCCTTGAGGCTGCGGGGGGAGAGGGGAGTTCCTTAAGGGGGCGCATGCGGTCGGGCCGGGACCTAGGACCCCGTCTTTCACGACATAGCCGAGGATGGCCAGCCGGGTGGTGTGGAAAACGCATTTGCCCTCGTTATAGGTCAGGTTAAGGGCTTGGGCGGGTCTCGAGGAACTTTTTGAGGTTAGCGTCATGGTCCTGCTGATCATGGCCGCAGATGGTGACATTGTCCAAGTACGGGTATGTAGCCCGCAAAACCGTACTGGTCCACCATTTGGTCCATCGCCCTTTGAAAGACGGAGACCCCATTTGTGACACCAAAGGGGACCCTGAGGAAGTGGAAGAGCCGGCCGGCTGCTTCGAAGGCAGTATCGGGGCGGTCTTTTGGTCGGATGGGGAGCTGGTGGTAGGCAGATTTGAGGTCGACCGTGGAAAAGACTCGTATTGGGCGATCCGATTTACCATTTCCGCGATGCGAGGAAGGGGGTACGCATCAAGCTGCGTGGAATCGGTTTATGGTCTGGCTATAATCCACGACCATCCGTTTCTTCTCCCCGGACCGGACTACCACCACTTGCGCTCTCCAAGGGCTGTTGCTAGCCTCGATGACCCCCTCTCCAGTAAACGCTGGACCTCTGACTTGATAAAAGCCATATCCTTGGGCACTGTAGCGCCGGCTCCTGGTGGCGACGGGCTTACAGTCAGGAGTGAGGTTAGCGAATAGCGAGGGTGGGTGCGACTTTCAGTGTCGCAAGGCAGCTCACCATGAGGGGGGGCAAGGGTCCGCCGAACTTCAGTGTCAGGCTTCGGTGGCTGCACTGGAAATCCAGTCCGAGCAGCAGGGGGGCACAGAGTGAGGGAGGATATAAAATTTTGAAACGGGTGTATTTGGCGCCCTGGATCGAGAGATCCGCGATACAGTACCCCGTGATTTTTACCGAGTGGACCCAGATGCGAGGGCTATGGTTTGGGATGCGGGATGGTTGCGTAGGGAGCAGCGTCTTACCGTTTCAGGGTGGATAAAGCTCTCCGTGCTCCCGGAGTCGAAGAGGCATGCAGTGTCGTGCCCGTTGACCTGGACCTGCATCATGGAGTTCTGCAGTGTTTTGCCGAGTTTGATCGAGGGTGATCGCACCCAGTCGCGGGTAGTCGAGGCGTCAGCCGAGTCGGACTTTTAAAATGGCCGCCGCCGTCGGTCGCACGTGTCGGGTCGAGAAGATGGCCGCCGACAAGATGGTCGCTCCCATGATTCGCACGAGGCTGATGACGCGTCAGAAGAGGGCGTGTCGGGTCCGGTTGCGCAGCAGCATTGCGAGGCCTGTGGGCCTGAGAGCCTGATTTTCGGGCCGGCTGTTCTTTGTTTTCTGGCCCCTGGGTCTGGCCAGGCAGACCCTCGCAAAGTGCCCTTTCTTCCCGCAGTCGCTGCAGATCGCGGAGCGGGCTGGGCAGCGTGGGCGTGGTTGCTGGCCCTGCCCGCAGAAGTAGCATGGTGTGCCCCCATGGTGAGCGGGTCGCCGCGTGGCGCAGGCCTGTAATACGGGTGAGTCTGAGGAAGTCCGGGGGGGCTGGCAGAGTCCGCGGGGTATGTACCCAAGTTATGTCGGGCCACCTCCAGCGAGGAGGCGAGCGTTAGCGTCTCCTGAGGTCTTTTGCCCCGTTTTCGAGCAGCCGCTGCCGGATGTAGGTCGAGCGGATTCCGGACACGAAAGCATCCTGATGTGTAGGTTCATATGGACTTCCCGTCACATCCTGATGGTCACAATCCCTGGCAAGCGCGGTGAGTTTTTCAACAAACTCGTCGAGTGATTCCCCCGAGCGCTGCCGGCAGGTAGAGAGCAGATGCCGGGCGTGCACCTCATTGACGGGTTTGACAAACCGCTTGCGGAGCAACTCAATCGCCGCATCATAAGTCGTCGCCTTTCGAGCGTGGCGGAGATTCTGTGACTCACCCGGGCGTGGAGTAGACGCAGCTTGCGTGGCCCCAGGATGGGAGTCTCTGCGGAAGTACAGGTAGGCCTCGAAGCACCGCAGCCAGTATTTAAAAATTTCCTTTGCCTCCGGCGTTCGGTGCTTCCAGATTGAGCTTCTCTGGTTTTAGGCCTGCGTCCATCCTGAATCTAGTTTTAGCCTAATAAATTGAGGTACCCTCAATAATGATGCTTAGAGATTAAACTGTAAAGAAGGCTTTATTAGACTAATAACTATGCTACAGCTATGGACGAGAGCTGACTGCTATACAGACCATGAGGCAGCCCTTTATGTATGGCTCCCAGATGGGCGGAGCCAGAGGCGGAGTCCCCAGGGTTCCAAGCCCGGTCTTAAAGGGGACATCACCTTACATGGTGATAAGGCAGTAACCGTTCATCACACTTTCACTCCCTTGTTAGTCTAGAATCTATCAAGCTTTGCTTTAAAAATACTCAAAGACTCTGCTTCCACCGCCTCTCCAGGAAGCGCGTTCAGAGACTCACGACCTCTATAGAAACAAATTCTCCTCATCTCTGTCTTAAGTAGGTGACCCTTTATATTTAAACAGTGATCCCAAGTTCTAGATTCCTCCACAAGAGGAAACATTCTGGGCTGAATTCTCTGTGATTGGGCCATCGGCTGGGCCGTGCTCCATGGCGGACTCAGAGCTGGGTACTGAAAATAGACCCTCCGATTGGATGTGATCCGACACTGACCGCCTGCCCAAACATGTCCCGGCTCCGTATAAGGCCCCGCCCTCCGATCGGCCTGCCCCCGACCAGGGCGGCCGCGGACTGGGTCCGCAGCCACCACGCTAGTATCCCGACCGGCAGGACCATGTTAGATCCACGCCGTCGGGACTTGGGCCAGTCGGGGGCAGAGAATGGCGAACTGTTGAATATTATATTTGCATGTAACATTTTCTTAAACTTGACTGATTGATCCTGGTCAGTGGGGATGTCAGAGGTTCCAATGTGGCCTCTCTGCCCCTGCTGGGGATTTGGTGAACTGTAACTCCAGTGCTGTCATTTCACCTGCTTCAAACCTTGGCACTGATAGTCCAGTGCTGCCTTCCCATTGGTCTCCGAGTCCCTCTTGAGCTTTGGAGTTCAGAGTTCCAACGATTGAGGTTCCCCGATGATCTCCCACCTGTACATTGAATTTACAGCACAGAGACAGGCATTCGGCCCAGCTGGTCCATGCTGGTGTTTCTTCGCCACATTAATCCCCTCTGACCCTTCTTCATCTCACTCTATGCGCAGATCCCTCTATTCCTTTCTCCCCTCATCTGTTTATTCAGTTTCCACTTGAATGTATCGATATAAGACCATCAGCCATAGGAGCAGAATTGGGCCATTCGGCCCATCGAGTCTGCTCTGCCATTCAATCATGGCTCATATGTTTCTCATCCCCATTCTCCTGCCTTCTCCCATAACCCCTGATCACTCATTAATCAAGAACCGATCTATCGCTGCCTTAAAGACACTCAGTGATTTGGCCTCCACAGCCTTCTGCGGCAAAGAGTTCCACAGATTCACCCCCCTCTGGCTGAAGAAATTTCTCCTCATCTCTGTTTTAAAGCATCATCCCTTTAGTCTGAGATGGTCTCCTCTGCTTCCAGTTTTTCCTACAAGTGGAAACATCCTCTCCACGTCCACTCTATCCAGGCCTCGCAGTATCCTGTAAGTTTCAATAAGATCCCCCCCTCATCCTTCTAAACTCCATTGAGTACAGACCCAGAATCCTCAACCGTTCCTCATACGACAAGCTCTTCATTCCGGGAATCATTCTTGTGAACCTCCTCTGGACCCTTTCAAGGCCAGCACGTCTTCCTTAGATATGGGGCCCCGAAACTGCTCACAATACTCCAAATGGGGTCTGATCAGACCCTAAAACAGCCTCAACAGTACATCCTGCTCTTGTATTCTAGCCCTCTCGACATGAATGCTAACAATTGCATTTGCCTTCCTACAACCAATGACTAACCCTAACCAACTGAACCTGCTCATTAACCTTAAGAGAATCCTGAACTATTATTCACCTCAACCACTCCCTGTGGGAGCGAGTTCCATATTCTCCCCACTCTCCGGGGAAAATACATTTCTCCTGAATTCCTACTGGATTTAGTGTTGGCTACTTTAAATTGATGACTCAAAGGTCTCCCCACAGATGAAAGCACCTTCCCTATTCCCATCCAATCAAACCCTTCTACACTTTTAAAGATCTCTAACAGATCGTCACACAGCCCCAGCCAGTCCCTTTTCTCTTGCCAGCAGCTCTCTGATGCCCCTTTCGAAGCAGTACGTGGACACCCGTGTTGTGTTGTGCCAGATTGATGGGCGGGTGGCCCTTTGTTGATTGGTATCTTCTCTTGCTCTAGGTAAACCTGTTCATCTTGCTGTCCGTTGTCTGTGTCCTCCTGAACTTGGCTGGATTCGTTCTCTCATGCCAGAGTGCTCAGTTTGGTGTCTGGCATTGTGGACTGTGAGCTGGTGAGTATGGCAGGATTGTCTCTTACTGATTGGCAGCCGGGCTGGGGGGGGAGGGGGGGGGGGGGGGGGGGGGGGGAGAGTGGGGTGGGGGGGGGGGGAGCAGGGGGGTGGCTGATAGACTCTGGTAATGCAGCCAGCTCTTGGAATGACTTGAAATGTTTTTTGTTAAGGGGCAATTTAGCGCGGCCGATCCACCCACCCTGCACATCTTTGGGTTTTGGGGGGCGAGGGCCCACGCAGACACGGGGAGAATGTGCAAACTCCACACGGACAGTGACCCGAGTCGGGATCTGAACTTGGGGACCACGGCGCCGCGAGGCAGCAGTGCTAACCCACTGCACCACCGTGCTGCCCCCGACTTGAAATGTTAAGGGTACCTTGGAAGGCCCAGAAGCTGAATTGAATAAGCTTAGTGGAGAGCTCCCCTGCCCCCATCCCCCCTCCCCCCCCGTCCCCTCAACCAAGGTCATCTTCCACCTTTTCCCTCACCCCTGGCCTCTTAAATCAGCCCCCCCCCCCCCACAAACCCCTCACAATGGAACTTGCCCACCTCACCCTGGTGGAATCCCCTCCCTCTTCCCCGACTTTCTGCCTCCAGCAACGATCTCCTTTGGGGTCTACCTGTAGTTCCAGCAGTGGCCACTGTGCCCACCTGGCGCTGCTGGGTCTACAGAGTTCCCGGCCATCCGATTGGTTTGACAGTTCTCCGAGGTGGAACATCTGCCCCTGAGGGGCCGAAGTCCCCTCCGGTCCACTGATGGCCAAACGGCCGTTGAGTGACAGTGGGGGGAGATGGTCTTCCATTCGAGGTGGCTCCCCTCTTTAACCAGGATGGGGGAGAGCATGAGACGAGGGCGCCCTGTAAATCCAGGCTATAAGATCACAGAGATCAAGCCGGAGGGTGCACTGTATTTAACGGCACACTTTTTGATGCACAAGTCAATATGATAGACTTCCTGACTCTGACAAAATTAAAAATACACCCAGTGTTTAAATTCTATTCCCTGAGCCTTGCTCTACCTCGCGAAGGAGCTTTGTAGGTTTTACTTGACATAAACAATAACTTGCATTAAAATGCATCCTTAATGCTGCAAAACACCCCAAGGCATTTCACAAGAGCTTTAACAGGTAAAATTCAACACTGAGCCACAAAAGAGAGATCAAGACATGAAAGCAGAAACCTAGTCAAAGAGGTGGGTGTTTAGGAGCAACTTAAAGGATGAGAGAGGATGAGAAGAGGTTTAGGGAGGGAATTACAGAGCTTAGAGCCCAGGCAGCTGAAGGCACAGCCACCAATGGCAGAGCGATTAGAATCAGGGATGAGCAACAAATCAGACCTGGAGGAGCGCAGACATCACAGAGGCTGCAGAGGTAGGGCGGAGTGAGGCCATGGGGGAGGGAGGGAGAGGGGGGGAGGTTATGGGGGGGGAGTGATGCTATGGGGGGGGGAGTGAGGCTATGGGGGGGGGAGTGAGGCTATGGGGAGGGAGGGGGAGAGGGAATGAGGCCATGGGGGAAGGAGGGAGAGGGGGGAGGTTAGGGGGGGGGAGAGAGTGAGGCTATGGGGGGGGGGGGGAGTGAGTCTTTGGGGGAGGAGGGAGTGAAGCCTATAGGGAGGGGGAGTGAGGCTATGGGGGGAGTGAGGCTATGGGGAGGGAGGCTATGGGGGATGGGGGAGGGATGCTATGGGGGAGGGATGGAGGCTATGGGGAGGGGGGTGGGAGGCCATGGGGGAGGAGGGAGTGAGGCTATGGGGGGGAGTGAGGCTATGGGGGAGAGGGGAGTGAGGCCATGGGGGGGGAGGAAGTGGAGGCCATGGGGGAGGGGGGGAGTGAGGCTGTGGGGGGGGGGGAGTGAGGCTATGGGGGGGAGAGTGAGGCTATGGGGGGGGGAGTGAGGCTATGGGGGGAGGGGGAGGCTATGGGGGAGAGGTGAGGCTATGGGGGAGAGGGAGGCTATGGGGGAGAGGGGAGTGAGGCCATGGGGGGGGAGTGAGGCTATGGGGGGGGAGTGAGGCTATGGGGGGGGGAGTGAGGCCATGGGGGAGGGGGAGGCTATGGGGGAGAGGGAGGCTATGGGGGAGAGGGGAGTGAGGCCATGGGGGGGGAGTGAGGCTATGGGGGGGGAGTGAGGCCATGGGGGGGAGTGAGGCTATGGGGGGGGAGTGAGCCATGGGGGGGAGTGAGGCTATGGGGGGGGAGTGAGGCTATGGGGGAGGGGGGGAGTGAGGCTATGGGGGGGGGAGTGAGGCTATGGGGGAGGGGGGGAGTGAGGCTATGGGGGGGGGAGTGAGGCCATGGGGAGGGGAGGCTATGGGGGAGAGGGAGGCTATGGGGGAGAGGGGAGTGAGGCCATGGGGGGGGAGTGAGGCTATGGGGGGGAGTGAGGCATGGGGGGGAGTGAGGCTATGGGGGGGGAGTGAGGCCATGGGGGGGAGTGAGGCTATGGGGGGGGGAGTGAGGCTATGGGGGAGGGGGGAGTGAGGCTATGGGGGGGGAGTGAGGCTATGGGGAGGGGGGGAGTGAGGCTATGGGGGGGGGAGTGAGGGCCATGGGGGGGGAGTGAGGCTATGGGGGAGGGGGGAGTGAGGCTATGGGGGGGGAGTGAGGCCGTGGGGGAGGGGGGGAGTGAGGCCGTGGGGGGGGAGTGAGGCTATGGGGGGGGGGAGTGAGGCCATGGGGGGGAGTGAGGCTATGGGGGGGGAGTGAGGCATGGGGAGAGTGAGGCCATGGGGGGAGTGAGGCTATTGGGGGCGGAGTGAGGCTATGGGGGGGGAGTGAGGCCATGGGGGGAGTGAGGCTATGGGGGGGGGAGTGAGGCTATGGGGGGGGGGGAGTGAGGCTATGGGGGAGGGGGGGAGTGAGGCTATGGGGGGGGAGTGAGGCTATGGGGGAGGGGGGAGTGAGGCTATGGGGGGGGGGAGTGAGGCCATGGGGGGGGGAGTGAGGCTATGGGGGAGGGGGGAGTGAGGCCGTGGGGGGGGAGAGTGAGGCCATGGGGGGGGAGTGAGGCCGTGGGGGAGGGGAGTGAGGCCATGGGGGGGGAGTGAGGCCGTGGGGGGGGAAGTGAGGCCATGAGGGAGGGGGGAGTGAGGCTATGGGGGGAGAGGGGGAGTGAGGCCATGGGGGGGGAGTGAGGCTATGGGGGGTAGAATGAGGCTCTGGGGGAGGCAGGGAGGCTCTGTAGGAGGGGCAGAGGTATGGGGGAGGCTATGGGGAGGGGGGATTGAGGCTATGGGGAGTGAAGCTATGGGGGAGGGGGGAGGCTATGGGGGAGGGGGAGGCTATGGGGGAGGGGGGAAGGCTATGGGGGAAGGGGGGAGTGAGGCTATGGTGGAGGGGGAGGCTATGGGGAGGGGGGAGTGAGCTATGGGGGGGAGTGAGGCCATGGGGGGGATTGAGGCTATGGGGGAGTGAAGCTATGGGGGAGGGGGAGGCTATGGGGGAGGGGGGGAAGGCTATGGGGGAGGGGGGAGTGAGGCTATGGTGGAGGGGGAGGCTATGGGGGAGGGGGGAGGCTATGGGGGAGGGGGAGGCTATGGGGGAGGGGGGAAGGCTATGGGGGAGGGGGGGAGTGAGGCTATGGTGGAGGGGAGGCTATGGGGGAGGGGGGAGTGAGGCTATGGGGGAGGGGGAGGCTATGGGGG